>NC_051445.1:2041026-2062546 GCF_001649575.2 Kryptolebias marmoratus
TCCCCACCCCCGAGTGGTTCTGATTCTTCTCCTCAGTGTCCAGCCTGCCAGCCGGCGCTGCTGGGTCTGCGTGGTTCCTGGGGCTGGAGGGGTTGGAGGTGCTGCTGCTGCACAGGGACCCGAGCACAGAGCTGGGGCTGGAGTGCAGGGACAGGGACGGGGTCTCTGGTTCTCTGATCCGGGTGCACGGGGCTCCATAAGGCTCCTGGACGAATCCCACAAACAGCACTCCCTGGTCAGCAGCATCCTGGATCTGCTGTTGGGAGAAATAAAACAAGAATTAAATTATTATTGTCAAAAACTCTTAGTTTAATCAAAGGTTTCAAGTTTAAATTGACAGAAACTGGAATAAGTTTGAATTAAAGCAACAAAAATACATGCTTTTTTAAGAAAACAGTCTGAAATTTTTTCAGTATCACTTTACAAAAAGGACACCATTAAAAATGACGAATAAATGGTTAATAACGCAGAAATTAACCAAGCTGTAAACAGTTAATAAACCAATAATAGGCAGTTACAGTGCCTCAGATAAAAAAAGAGAATACTGACTTATTTCTTGCCAAATAGTGAGCCAACATTTACCTGCACTTCCTGTTTATCTGTATTTTTCATGATTTAATGTTAAATATCAAACATTTGCCAGTAAGTTACCTGCATGGAAGAACTATGAGCATAACTAGTGAACTATTAATGCTTTATAAAGGGTTTACAAACTCATCAGGAACATATTTATAAAGCATTTTTTAAATCATTATAAAGGCACTCTTCTTCCTTCTTTCTCTCCTCACAACCGTTGATTCGATCTGAGAATCTCAGACTTTGTGTTTCGTCCCAGAATCCGACCGCGTTTCCTGCCTCGCCGTTGCCTTCTGCCATTTTGTGTCAGCGCTGGTGCCACAGAGTGAAACATTTAACTGTCAGGGAATGTTAACGATGCCATTCTCCATTTCTGCCTCCGAGCCGAGCCGAGGCGACCCCCCCCCCGCCTCCCTTCCCTCCATCTTTGAGCCCCCATTGAGGGGACAAAATAAAAATCAAATCAAACTGCAGGTTATTCACTATGAAATTGAATTGGAAAACAGTCCCACTGTCTCCGGCCGTTATTGTTTAGCATCATTTGGATGCTGTCTGGCTGCTTCCACATCATCGTTCCCGTCCCAATAATGTCCAAATGGAATTGCTGACATAAAAAGGAGCAACTGTTGTATTTCATTTAATGGGAACGGAGGCAGGCAGAGAGATAGAAATGAATGGCTTCAGCTGACTATTGTCAGAAAGAACAATGGATTCAAATGACGGCTTGTAATGACTGAATTTAATTTTGCTTCCATTTTTATTTTCGTCATCATCGTTTCATTAAGTCCCGCTCTCGACAATTTAGAACAATTCAGAGCAGATTTATTTTTCATCTCTGCAACTCAAACCAGCAGAAGTGTCAAGAGGGCAGATCAAAACAAATAACGGGGAATGAGAAGCAGAACCAGAGTTAAACGGAAAATATGTAAATGTACATTAAAAAAACAGAAAAAAAAAACAACAGCACTTTGTTTACAAACTGTTTGATTTAACGGGAGGAATTTAATGGAAACAGATAAATAACTGGTGGAAATAAAAGCTGAAATAAGAATGAGCAGAGCGCCATAAAAATGATAAACCTGTAAAAATATTAAATGAATGAGGAAGTATACATACTGCAGAGATAAAAGAATGGATAAATGAGAAAATATAAAAACAAACGATGAAGGAAAAAGCAGTTCATAAACATTTTATTATTCATTTTCTGCTGAACCTCAGATCGTCTCATCTGCTGGTCCTTTGGTCACATTAAGAAGCCATAAAAGAATAGAATAGAATAGAATAGAATAGAATAGAATAGAATAGAATAGAAAGCCTTTATGTCACGACACGTAATAAACACAATAAAATTTGGGGCACTGCCACTAAAACAACGAAAATAAAAGTAAAAGCAGCCAAAAATCAGACAGAACATCTTTCATTCAGACATATTTAAATGGTTTAACAGGTATAAATAAAAACAGTAAAATTATATAATAAATAGTTTACAAACTTAGCTAAAAAGCTACACGTAGAAGTGCTTGTGTTTTGTGTTTCTTGTAAATTAATGTCTCCTTGAGCTCCTCGTGCTCCTTCTGATTTATTTGTTTTTTTATTTTATTTATTTATAAATATTGAATCATTTCCTCGCACCTCCTTGTGTGTTTGTCCTTTACTGACCGACACTGAAATGAATGTTTTGTGAAATGTTTTGGTTCATTTCTTATTATTTATGAACTGATGTCACATTCAATGCAACAGTTTTCCTGTTTAACGTGATCAGTTTTAAAGACTGTTCGATATAAAAGGTTTCTTACAGTGTTCTTGTGTTTTGAATCATTAGAAAGAAACATTTAAATATATAAAATCCACCAGGAAGAAACTTAAATCTGCTCCGTGCAGATGTGTTTAAGCAGATCTGTAATACTGACAACAAACTGCTAACAAACTCAGAATAACTGTGCTGACAGGATGTTTTAGCAAGTTGTTTTTTTAACATTAAGCTTTTCTTTAACATAATTAAACAGATCTTCAGATTTCACAAAGCAGCAGCTGGTTTCCTGACGACAGCTTTTTTTTGTCGTGTTCGTAATCAGCACCTCGAGGTCATCGCCTGAAATAAGTTTCAGTCGGAGGAAATTTCTTTCTTCCTTAATGAGTCTGAGACCACCGGTGCTGTTGTGTAACTTTGTCAACAGAACCATCAGCTGCTGATTTGATCCTTATTGCAGCAAAAAACAGAAGAAAGAAATGATGGTTCATGATTATTAAAGCGCACGAAGGTCAGTCCGAAAAGTTACCAGCTTAAGAATTTTCCAATTAGGCCCCTGAGATTAGACCCCACATTAATGCTTCCAGAGTTTAAGCAGAGAAGAAACGCAGCTTTAACTCCGATGTTGATCGAGCGGATATTCTCGGACATTTATTGTTGCCGTTTAGGAATGCTGCCTCCGAAGAAGTGACTGCTTAAAATTGGCAGAAACAAGAAGACTCAGAACATTGTCGACCATCCGTGTCGACAATAGAAAGGTAGCGGTTGGGCAAACGGCTAACCGAAGCTAACCTGTTAGTGGTGGAAGCTAACTGGAAGCTAATTAGAAGCTAACTGGAAGCTGATAAGCAGTGGAAACTTGAAAAGTAAATCGTAAGCAGTAGCTGGGAATCTGCATTGGAGATAACATAAATGATGTGATCATCACTGGACTTAGAGTTAAGCCCTGTTCGTATGCCAGCGCAGTGGCGGCACCTAGTACTGCTGGTGAACCATCAGTTGAAGTGCTTGACTCCACAGAGAAACAGGTGACTTGTTTCCTCCGGACCAAGGGGATAGAGGTGGACTGTGACACTGTGGAAGCATGTCACCCGCTACCGAGAAGAGGAAAAGATGATAAACCTGCCATCATCATGAGATTCACAAAGAGGAAATACAAGTTTGCTCTGTTAAAACAAGGCAGATTGCTAAAGGGATCTGATGTATTTATTAATGAGCACTTGACCAAGAAGAATGCTGACATCACCAGAAAGGCTCGGTTTCTGAGAAAACAAGGAAAGATCCAATCAACATGGACAACAAATTGTAAAGTTTTCGTCAAACTTAATGGAACTCAAGAGGAGGCAAAAGTTCTGGTTGTTCGGGACATCGCTGACCTGGATAAGTACAACTGATTGCTTTACGTTATATCAGGGAGTTCAGGTGATGCACATGACACTCACTCATCATGTCTCAGTTAAACAACATGTTGTCCTTAACATCTATGGACACAACATTAACACCTCTAAATGAAGCTGATTACCCGGAGCTGAAAACTTTTGACCACACTGAATATAAGAGTCAGGACAAAGAAAAGGATTTGGACCCAGATAACAACTTTTTCTACAATATTGGGAATAACTGTTGCTACTACTCGACTCAACAATACAATATAACAGTTAATGCAGACAATAAATTCTCCATAATACATTTCAACAGCAGAAGCTTATATGCAAATTTTAAACACATCAAGGACTGTTTAAGTCAATTTAAACAACCTTTTAGTGTTATCACTATCTCTGAAACCTGGCTTACTTCTAACAAGGGAGCTGACTTTGAATTAGATGGTTATGAATTTACTTATATTAATAGAGAAGGAAAGATTGGTGGAGGAGTAGCTGTATATGTGGACAGCAGCTTTAGATATAAACTAATTGAAAACATGACTAATGTGGTTAAAGATCATTTTGAATGTTTAACTGTTGAAATATATATGGAAAAAAATAAAAATGTCATTGTTAGCTGTATATATAGGGCTCCTGGTTCTAACATGAACATCTTCACTGAATGGTTTGAGAAAACATATACAGCTATAACTTCAAATAACTACTTTATTTGTGGGGATTTTAATATTGATCTGCTGAATGTTAACAATCACAAATTGACTGAAGAGTTTATTAATACTACATGTAGTCTAAGCCTTTTCCCTCAAATTACGAGACCCAGTAGAATCACAGCCAATAGAGCTACTTTGATAGATAACATATTTACAAATTTAATAGACAATACAATAAGTGGATTGTTAGTTCATGACATTAGTGATCATTTACCTGTTTTTGTTGTTTGTGATATCTGCCACATGAAAGTCAAGACTCAAAAAAACCGACTTGTTATAAGATTAAGGACGGATAAATCGATAAATGCATTTAAAGATGAATTATCTAAACAAAACTGGGAGTCAGTATTAAAAGAAAATGATACGGATAAAGCATATGAAGATTTTCTGAATACTTTCAAATCATTATATGAGAAAAATTGTCCGATTGTAGAGTTCATCTCTGCAAATAAATACTCTGAAAATCCATGGATTACAAAGGGATTGCAAAATGCCTGTAAGAAAAAGAATAAGTTGTATAGAGACTTCTTAAGGCATAGATCAACTGGGGCAGAAAATAAATACAAGAAATATAAGAACAAATTGACTGCTGTTCTAAGAATAGCAAAGCAAGATTATTATAGTAAACAGTTGGATAAAAATAAAAAAAATATTAAAGGTATCTGGAATATTTTAAACAGTGTTATTAGAAAAAACTCCAAACAGGTTAGCTATCCACAACACTTTATAAACAATGGAGATAAATATTTAAATAACATGGAAGAGATAGTTCATAATTTTAATAAATACTTTGTAAGTGTGGGCCCTAAATTGGCCGAGGAAATCCCGCAACCTACAGGACATGAAATACTAAATGATGTAATAGTTAGAAATCCAGATTCCATGTTTCTCATAGCAGTGGAGGAAAATGAGATCTTAGATATAGTAAATAAATGTGAAAATAAAAGGTCAACTGACTATGACGGCATCGACATGATAATAATTAAGAAGGTGATTGTGGAAATTATTAAACCATTAACATATATCTGTAACCTGTCAATTCAAACAGGAATATTTCCACAAAAAATGAAAATTGCGAAAGTCATCCCACTGCATAAGTCTGGAAATAGACATGATTTCACAAATTACAGGCCTGTTTCATTGCTTCCACAATTTTCCAAAATCATGGAAAAAATATTTGTTGTTAGATTAGAAAGATTTATTAGCAAACATCATCTATTGACTGAAAGTCAGTATGGATTTCGGCCACAAAGATCCACAGCGATGGCAGTTCTGCATTTAATAGAAGAAGTGACCAGTGCATTAGATAAAAAGAAACATGCTGTTGGGGTATTTATTGATTTAAAAAAAGCATTTGATACAATTGATCATGATATACTCCTCAGAAAACTTGAGCGTTATGGTCTAAGAGGAGTAGTATTACATTGGATGAAAAGTTATCTCAGCAATAGGCAACAATTTGTGCAGTTGGGTGCCTTCCAATCAACATGCTTGGACATTGTTTGCGGTGTTCCCCAGGGCTCAGTATTGGGGCCAAAATTGTTTATTTTGTATATAAATGATATATGTAATGTCTCCCAGACACTTAACTTTGTCCTATTCGCTGACGATACAAACATCTTTGCTACGGGTGAAGATTTACGGAAGTTGTTCCTTGAAATGAATTGTGAGTTATGTAAACTGAAAGAGTGGTTCAATATTAATAAATTGTCGTTAAATTTAGAAAAAACAAAGTTTATGCTGTTCGGTAAATGTAAAGAGAAGAGTGATTTACAAATAAAAATTGATAATATGACAGTAGAGAGAGTGACTGAAATAAGGTTTTTTGGAGTACTGATTCAAAACAGGATCTGCTGGAAACCCCACATTAAATATGTCCAATCTAAAATTGTAAGAATTATTGCAGTACTTTCTAAGGCTAGACAATATTTAAACTCCTTTGCCCTACATATTATGTACTGCTCACTTATCCTACCATATCTAAGTTACTGTGTGGAAATTTGGGGCAACACTTACAGAACGTCACTCAAACCATTATGCACATTACAGAAAAGAGCCGTTCGTTTAATTCATAAGGCTGATTTTTATTGTCATACCCACAATCTATTCATAGATTCTTATCTACTGAAACTCACTGATTTGGTAGAGTTTCAAACTGCACAGATTATGTTTAAAGTCAGGAAAAAAAATTTGCCAGAAAATATTCAAAAATTATTTTCTGATAGAGTGGGGGGATATGACTATAGAGAAAACCTAAACTTTAGAACTTTGAAGGCTCGAACATCAATGAAATTAATGTGCATTTCTGGTGTTGGTGTGAAGATCTGGAATAAACTCTCTAAAGAGCTGAAGCAAAGTCCAAGCATGAGATATTTCAAGAAAGGTCTCAAAATAGCTATCATTCAAAGGTATAAGGAAGAACAACTGGGATAATTCTGGCTGAGAAGTAAAACTCTATGTATGATTTCACTAAGTGTATGCAGGTCGGTACAGATGTATATATGGGTGTATGTATGTAAATGTGTATTGGTGTATGTATATGTGAATATGTATATATCTAGGTGTACAAATGTGTCTGTGTGTATATGTAGTACTTTCATTTGGCTGAGGAAATATTACTATAATAATATTTTATTTTGTCAGCAAGGACATTGGAAATTTTGAATAATATGACAAATTCCAGCTGGAAAAGGGGTATGATTATACAAGTTATACTTCTTCATACTCCTTTTCAGACTCATAATCACCGATGTGAAGTGTCTTCAAGAAAGTTACAATGTACTATGTGTTTATATTACACTATCGGTGAAAGGTTTGTCTGAAATAAATTATTGTCATCATCATCATAAATTAGGTCTTTATGATGGAACCGCTGCAAAGAAGTGACAATAAGAGAGACCACAGAGATGTCAGGAATATATGAGGAAAGCTGAACGTTGAGATATTGATTCGTACCTCGACACACTGCTAACAGTAACACAATGAGAAAAAACAATACGACACAATTCACGCCTCCATCACGACACAGTGTGATAACCCCCCTCTGCTGAAGGAGCGATAATGTTGTTACTCCTGTCTGTGTGTGTGCGTGTGTGTGTGTGGAGAGGGACTAAAATGGCTCGGTCAAATTTAAATCTGTGGTAGTAGCTGAGACTAAATCCCGCTTTATACGAATGGATCATGTGACAGTTGTGTTTAAAACTATGGGAATAACTACTGAAATCAGCTCTGATTCATGTCAAATTTTAATGAAACTTTCAGAAAGTATTAATTTGTGTCACGATTGGAGTTATTTTTCTGTATTTGATTTTAATCCTTGAGTTTCATTTCTTTGTTTTCTTGAATTGCGTCACTCGAGGTGGCTGCATGTTGGAGCAGCTCTGTTACATTCACTCTGAAAACTTTAATTCTTCCTTTTTCTACTTGTATTTCCTCTGGTATCGGATGCTGTGCAGCTGCAAGGATTTTTTACTGAAACCTTTTACTTTTGGACATCTTGTTATGATGCGTAACCAATCAGGAGCAGCTGATTAACATCTTTTACTCTTCAGTGTTGAACGTGAAGAACCCTGAAGTCCATTCATGGCCAGAACCAAGCAGACCGGAGGTAAAGCTCACAGGAAGCAGCTCGCCATCAGCCGAGTGAAGAAACATCTCTACAGGATCGGGACCGTGACTCTCAGGGAGATCCACCACTACCAGAAATCCACCGAGCTGCTCATCCAGAAGCTGCCCTTTCAGCACCTGGTCCAGGAGATCACCCAGGACTTCAAGACCGACCTGAGCTTCCAGAGCTCAGCCATCATGGCTCCACAGGAGGTCAGCGAGGCTCACCTGGTGAGGCTCTGAGGACACCAGGACCGAGGACACATCGGGACAGACCGCTACAAGAGACCCTTCCTGCCCACAGCCATCAGCATCTATAACAACTCTTTAACGAAATCAGAATTATGAGCTACAACAATATTTTATTTCCCTTTGGGAATAATAAAGTATTTTTGAATTTGAATTGAATTTGAATAATTTGTTCTGGTTTCATGTTGTCACTCTTGTGTTTCGAGATTTTATCTCGTTTCTCATGTGTTCATCTGGCCTCAGCCCATCCACACCTGTCCTTAGTTACTAATCAGTCACCTGCGTCCACTTCCTCATCATCCTCTGCCTTTATAATCTGTTCTTCGGCTTCCATTCCTCGCTGGTTCATGGTGTTTGTTTTGTCTCTGCTGTTAATCCCTGACTTGTTTTGGTCATGGCATAATCAAGCCCTGCTTCTCGTGTTTCTTTAGTGAGTTTTGATTTTGTTTGCTGCCTCGTTTCCTTTTTTGTTAATAAATCACTTTTAGGTTTTAGTCTGCATTCTGGGTTTACTTTTAGAGTCAACCCAATTCAAGACTCTGCCCAATAAATTTTAAGAATTAAGTTTGCTGACAGTTCTGGTTTGAGACGAGTCAGCATAAAGACGCTGTAAAGGTGTTAGAAAATCAAATAATGTGTATTTATATGTTTTATTTAAGCCAGCGTGTAACTAAAATGACCACAGGGAAGCTAAAAGGTTAAAGCAGGCAGTAATGGGTGTGCTGAAATTTAGTTCAGCTCCAGAGTTGTGTCCCGTGTAGGATTTACATTTGGGATAAAAGAGTAAATGAAGGATAATACTCAGAATTAACGTTTTTCTGGACATCTTATTTTAAACGAACTGGGAAGTTGCCCTGGCTCAAAGGGAGCCATCCTCAGGTCAAGAAAATGAGGTTTCGAGGTTGAAATCGCATCATTTCTCTTCATTAACCGAAATGAAGCAGAGCACAAATTTGATGAAAAATATTCCAGGGAGTAGCTTACTTCGCACTGCCGCCAGAATATCAACAGCCTGTGGTGAAAAACCCATTTCAATTTTGACTTGAGACCACATTTCCTATTTCCCCTGTAAGTTATTAAAGTGGCACCGGGAGGAGGTGTCTGAAGGTCAAGATGAAAACCCCGGAGAGAGGAAGAGATGACAGACAAAGAAGCTGAAATGATAATGACACAGAATGACGGGAGGAAGATGAGAGGAAAAAAAAAAAAAAATCGAGAATGAAGAAAACAGACTTTTTTTCTTTACTCCTCAACCACTCATCCATGTCCACTCCCTTTTTTAATAGATTTCTAGCAAGGCTTCCTGTTCCTCCAGCAGCTCAGAAGATTAAACTGATAAGCAGCAGTAATGAGGTCCTACAGGACTGTGGTTGCATGACTAATCGAAGGGCAAAATGTATATAAAGGTTCCTGAGCGAGGCTTTGAAAAGGCCCGAGTCATGGTCTGTAATATCCAGATCAGGCAGCAGCTTTGAATCATGATGACGCGACGCTACCAGCTCCTAAAACGGGCGTCTTCGTCGCGTTTATCATCCGAGGAGCATTTCTGGAGCGGCGCAATCATAAAAGCAACAAACCCTAAAGAGCTGATTCATTAATAAATGAGCGGCTGGGATTTCAGATCTCTGGCTCCTGTTTCCTGCAGAATGAAAAGCACAGACACGCCGTCCTGTTTGCAAAAAACAGGATTAAACACTGGCTCAGATAGCTAGGATAAGTGCAACTGAACAAAAGACAGTATTTCAAGGCTTTAAGAATAAAAACGAAGCTGCGTCTCATCATGTACAACATGTTTACATGTCGTATTAACATGTACTTTGGAAGATCTGATCTCAAAACGACAGTTCCTGTTAAAACCTTTCTCCATTTTTATTACATCTCACTTCCCTGCTCTCTATATATATGATGCTACATCAAACAAATTGAGCTGTGTTGGAATAATAAAGTAGAAGGAGCATGAAATGATAGATTTATAATGTTGCAGAGGTCGGAGGGACTCAGCTGACTAAAGATAAACAAAATGAGAGGTTTGAAATCTCTGCAGTACCTTTTTTATTATTATTTTAAATGTATATTTTTTTACTGAATGCAGTGGCTGGTTTAGATCACCCAGACTTGTTTAGCTGTGGTCTTTAATGTCTGTTTAACTGTTTTAATAAATATAATCACGTGGTGCATTTCTGTTATCACTGTCTGATTTTGTAGGTGAATGAATAAAACTTTTCATTTTTAAGATAACCATTTTTTTTAAC
Source organism: Kryptolebias marmoratus (assembly GCF_001649575.2). Lineage (NCBI taxonomy): Eukaryota > Metazoa > Chordata > Actinopteri > Cyprinodontiformes > Rivulidae > Kryptolebias > Kryptolebias marmoratus. The sequence goes on from NC_051445.1 coordinate 2,051,555, forward strand.
TAAACCTGGCCAAGTAAATCTAACTAAAAATGACTATCAGGAATGTATTTATGCAAAACTGAAGTGGAACAGAGCGACACAGCTACAAGTTCTGGAGCCTTTTGATCAAATCAGGGGGAAAATGTGAAATGGAAAGTGTGAAATGTGGGGTATTTTATTTTTCTTTCCATCTTATAGGTTGAAGTCAGTGTTAGTAGTCCTGTTCTGTTTGGATCAGTTGAAGATCAGACTAAGCTCAGGTAATCTTTGAGGAAAGTCTCCTTATTACCATCTGCCACCATAAAAAGGAGGTGATAATCTAAACCAGGGGTGTCCAGTCCTGGTCCTCAGGGCCACCATCCTGCAGGTTTTACTTGTTTCTCTGCTCCAGCACACCTGATTTGAATTAAAGGGTGATTAACAGGCTTCTGCAGAACATGAAGAGGTGATTTAACCATGAATCAGGTGTGTTGGAGCAGAGAAACAAGGAAAACCTGCAGGATGGTGGCCCTGAGGACCAGGACTGGACACCCCTGATCTAAACGTTTGTGTGTCTGCCAGCAAAATGTCTCATGAAACGCTGAACAGATGATTAAATCTAGGAGACAGCCAAATTCAAGATGGCTACCACAGCTAGTCAACATCAGGAAAAACAAAAATGGATTTAACTTACTCGATTTACAGATATGGAGCTAAAATTTGGTGTGGTAGTAGCTGAGAGTCACTCACAGCACATTCTCTGACAACTAACAAATTGCAGGAGATGTTTGTTGAAACAGTGGTGTCCAATCCTGGTCCTGGAGGGCCACTAACAGGCTTCTGCAGAACTTTCAGACCTGCTGAAGAGCAGAGAAACATCTAAAACCTGCAGGATAGTGGCCCTCCAGGACAAATAGGCTTTTACTTTATAAAAGTCATTCATGTTTACTGAATCTGGATACATTTCCTGGTTTATATCTGATAAATTCACATGAACAACTCTAAGCTGAACTCATTTTTTAACATTATTTGTCTGAATTTGCCTCATTTTAATGATGCATAAACTGCTACAGGTTAGACACGAACCTGGAGATGAAATCTGTGATTTGTTTTTTTTATCTTTGAAGTTATTTCAGCGCAAAATGATGGAAAACGTCATCGAAGCAGGTTGGCAACAAAATCAAAGCTGTAAGTTAGTTCCCTTTAATTTATTACTGACATCTCCTAAAGTAGCCACACTTTGTCTTCACCCCCGTGTTGTGTTATGTTTTAGGTGGCAATTACATCAAATAATTATTTTACTGTCACTCCTCGGAAACGGTGTATTTAGTTTGGTGACAGCTGCTGTTTAAAGGGTCCATGTTGATGACAGCTGGGTAACCATTTGGTGGATTCGCTGAACTCCAATTTAAACGTATAAATGTCTTCTCCGAGCCCTCACGCATGCTGATAAAAACAATTTCCCATTTTGTATCAGTTTACAAGGATCCCCCCCCCTTCTTCTGAAAGTCTTGGAGAAAAGCCACCCCTCTTCATCACCATCATGTTTCCCTCGCCGCTCCTTGTGTTCAAAGGGAATGTACGCACAGAAGAAATGGCGCTCGTCTTTTCCGCGTAAAACTTCACGTATTAATAAAGAACAGACCAAACTGTGGAAACGTGCTCAGCCCAAACTTCATGGCAAACATTTCACAGATTTTGGTCCGTTGGAGACACTCAGAGGGCATGCTGGGAAACTGTTAATGGCGTGAAAACAATTACTGGACACACCTGAGGCTCTACTACAAACACTTCCTGCTTAATCAGGTGTGCTGAGCTGAGTTTGTTCCTGATGACGTCCAGACAGAAAACTCAAACTCTAACAACAGCCCACCTAAACTTCTGATCGTTAAACATTAAATACAAGGCCATGGGAAGTAGGGGCGCCAAGGGAATCCAAAGGACATGCATGTCTAAATGCATACTCAAAGGGTTTATTTGAGTAAATGAATAAAAAATAGATTTTATTAAAGCTACACATGCTTAAATTCCAATAACACTTTATTACGAAGTTATGAAATCTGGTATATAAATCAGTCGTGGTTTTCCACATCTGTGAGCAAAACTTTACAGCCCACCAATAAATGAGCAGAATAGCATTAGGTCACGACTGCAGTTTCATAAATAGCTCTTGTTTGTTCAAAATATACACCATATTTTTAATATCCCTATTCAAATAAGACAAGAGGCACTGCTAGCGTGCATTTTACTGCATATATTTGTTATTTTAGCTGCTTAGGGTCATACACATTCACACACACACACACACACACACACAGCTGAAGCTTGTTTTGATAAATTATTGCACCATCATCTAAAGTCTGTCACTGTCGAGCATTTAGGTGTTGAATTAATGATTAAATGGTGGCATTTTAATTGCCTCATTTAACCACAAACGGTTTTTATTTAAGCATATATTTATATTTAATCATCCAGTCTATTAAATATAAAGGCTGAGCATTATAAAAGTTTAGTTTATTCTAAGAAATAGCTGGAAAATAAGTTGGTGAACTTCAAAACTCTCTTAAGCCATAATCCTGTTGCACAACACGGAGAAGCTGCAGTTAGATGCAATAAGCTTAAAAAGGAAGGAGTGTGCAACAAAACTCCATCAGAACTATTTATATTAACATTTACAATAACAGCTTATGTAATCTATTTGACCTTTTTATTTGTTACTTCTGCTCTGACCACAGCAGCGTCACACACTTTCAGTCCTCTTGCGCTCAGCACTAATGCCAGATGTGTGACAAACTCAGTGTTTTAACGGCTCACTGCCTCATTTAGGTTTGTCTCTAACTCAAAGCCCTCTTTTTTTCTTGCATCTGACATGATTTTTGATTGGAGACTCACACATGTGGGGCGTATTTGCCTTTATTTGCATATTTAAACACAGGCTTGTCTCGTGTGCGCTCGATTTCACGTCGATCCGGATGTACGAAGGAAATGTGCCATCGATTCACGCTCGCGCAGTTTCATGCATCTGGATTTGTTCTGCACGTTTCTCGGTTTAAGCGTACTTGCACCGTGTTTCAGCAGGAAATCCACACAAGTCTTTGTGCACGAGTCCCCAGCTGAGCACAGACCAGCAAAGCCCTGAGCTTGGCGTTTGCAAAGCTGGCCTACCTTTTTGACGTAGCCCTGAATGAGCTCGGGGGTGGGCACCTGCTCGGCGGACAGGCACTCTTCCAGCTGTAGCTTGTAGGGCGGGCAGACCGGCTGACTTCTTTCCACCCTGAAAGCACCACAGAGGGGGGAGAAGAGAGGACAATGAGTTTCAGCCTCTCAGATCAACCAGGCTGCTGGAGGGAAAAAGGTTCATTTGCACTCGTCCAAATGCACATTCAGAGCCTAGAATTATTAAATTGTAGTCACAATACTTCTACAAACAGGGTGCTGTTGACAGAGCGAGGCATTAAACATACAAAGCAGTCCCCCTGTATCAACAAATTACATGGCATCAAGAAGCTTTGTTAATGTTATTGTTGCCCTGTGGGAGGTGAGGGAGAAAACACACCAACACTTAAGTGAAACAAAGATCCACTGGATGAAAGAAAACACACACAGAAAGAAAATAAGTCCATGCAAATCCACTCTGTGCTCCCAGCCTTCTCCATCGAGGCCATAACAGTATTTCTCTTTTTCTTTTTTTGGAGGTGGGGGGGGGGATCTATTTATATAATTCTGTTTTTTCCTTCTCTGTTCTGAGGAGGAAATCCCAGAGCCAGCCCAGAGGAGCCTAATGCCTGAGCTTCCATCTCCCTGCTCCTTATCCTGTTGACAAGGCAAAGAACCCCCCCAACACACACACACACCCTTTTCCTCAGTGTGCAGCAGAGTGTGTGTGTGTGTGTGTGCAGTGTGTCGCCTGCGTGGCCTCTGGCTGTATGCGGACACCTGATGTGAGCGGGGAGGTTAGCTGGCGAGTCCGTTAAAGGTCGCAAAGGACCCCCCCCAGAGAACATGTCCCTTCTTTTTAGTTTGAGTTCATGTATTTGTCTACCACACCCCAACATGATGCAGTTTTGGTACAATAACTACAAACAAAATGAGGAATAAGTGTGTAAAAATGACAGCAATGAAGCCATTTCTGTGTTTGCTAAGATTGATTAGCTGTGGCAACCATTTTAAATCAGGTTGACACTAAAAGTTAATCAGTTGTAGATGTACATCTCATGATAAATATTTGAGAGTTTCATTAAAATCCATCCAGTGGTTCAAGAGATATTTTACTAACAAATGAACACACGCACAATTTTAGTCAATGGTGAGTATATTTATAGTGTTCGTAATAATATTTTAAAATATTCCTTGAAAGTTAATGCATTCAAAATCAAATAACAGAGAAAACAATAATCTTGTTTCTTTTAATTCTCACATGAAATATAAAAATACTCTGTAAAAACACCCTGATTATAATCAGACACCAAAGCAGCAGAGGCTGAAATATTAGAACTTTTAGCCAGAAGTCCCACTTTTCCTGCTGAGCTGGTTCAGCCTCTTACTGAAAATTGCCCTTTCAAGAGCCCCTTTAAAGTCTAAACTGCTAGACTTGGAGGGCAAAAAGGCACTTTTCTATTCAAAGAAAGCTGCAGAGCACAATACATGGTTTTTTTTTTCAGTCCTGGTTTGAAGCATTTGCTTGATGAGCTCCCGCTTCTTTCTTTGTCAAAAAGCCCAAAAGTGACTTTATGTGTAATTTTAGATATATTGTCACCCGGATCTGGATCCATTATTCGCCTCCAGCAGGAAAATATCAGGATATTTAGCTCCATATTTAGCTTATCTTTACTTTTAGCTTTAATGTAAACGAACAAATGATGGAGCAGGCTCACTACAGACAACTCAGAAAAGCAGAAACTGGACTGGACTCGGGTTCGGGTCCAGCAGACTCCATGAAACATTTATTATGATGGCCTGAAAATTGGCTCTGGTTTTCTCAGCGTTGCAACATTAAAACGAGCGACAGAAGACTGATAGCTCTGCCAGAGAAAGGTTTGTGTGTCACAAGATAAATCAGAACCAGCTGGTTCTGCTTCAGGCTTGTTTTCAAAGCCATGAGTGGAGAGACAAGATTTAGGGGTAAAATGGAAACTTTTTTTTTTTTTTTAAATTGTGTGAATGCTGATTCAACATTTTGGGCGGTTTTAGTCGTTCATATACAGGATCAATCATTCAGGAGATGGTATTTTGACTTTTAGTGTTTGCAGCTTTTATACTTTTCAAATATTTTAAACTTTTAGAATATGTTTAAATACATTGAGATGAAATCTGTTCAAATCTGCTTCAGCATGCTCGCATTTTGCTAGTTTTGGCTTTTAGCTTCTGCTCTGATCTATTTACTTTTTACTTTGTGCTTTGCTTCTTTTCTAGCTTTTTTCTAATGTTCTGCTTATTTTAGTTTTAATAATTCAGCTTCATCTTCTTCAGCGGCCATTCAGCTCTCAGCATTCATTTCTCTACATTCCAACTTTATTCTGCATGTTTCTTTCCATCCTTAGAGTTCAAGCATTGAAATTAAAAATACCTTTTTTTATTAAAAAATAATTAGTTTTTCTAGAGAAAAGAAACTTTCGGTTAATCGCCTACAATTCTGCCTATCTAGGAATGTTTTAATTGGATTTCTATTAATGCAGTTAAACAGTTTTTTTTTTAAATAAAGAAGAAGCTGTGCAAAATAACAGTTTTTTTAAAGGTGAGTAACTGGTCGACTCTCTGAAAGGAAGGAAATCTCTGCTGGCTGAACATCAGAGAGCAGAAGACAAAAGAAAAGAGCAGTGTTTCAAATGGAGCGTTTGCTCCTGCAGGGAGCCTTCGGGTTAAAAATAGCAGCTGCATCACCTGCAGTCCATCTTCTCCGTGTGAAACGTGGACTTCTCATGCAGCATGCAGCACCGGCTGTCAACATCCGAGCCCTCGTGTGACTAGAAGGGTGTCAAATGCCTGTTTGCCTGCCCACCTACCTGCAGCTCCCTCCTGGGCGACTACACCTGCTCCTATCCCCCCCCCTTACAGCCACAAATGGGTCAGATGCTTTGTTTCAGCGTAAAACACCTTGTGTTGGACTAATCGCTCCCACTGGAGCCGAGCGTTCACGTGGAAAGTAATTGTCTGTTACCTGCTAATGGTTTGTTTTGGGGTTTGTTTTAGCAATGAGGTGGAAACATCATCTGGTTTTAATTTACTACCTGTTCTCTGAAGTATGACAAGTCATTCTGCTGATGGATTATTGTTTTGGTACTGGACATCAGTCAAAAATGTTAAATCGGTATTTATTATTTTTTGGGTTAAATTCTCTAATTACAAGCCTGTTTGTTACAGATTGATTTAATTTATATAATAAATCAAAGGCCGTGTCGTCCGTCGCCTTTAATGCCAGAGTTTTAGGCTAAGCTCTTATGTTGAAAAATGACAAACCTGGAAAATAACTTTATGCACGATCTCATGTGATGTATGGAAGACTCTCAGCTACTACCACGTTAAATTTTAGCTCAAAGCTCGTTAAACTGACCGAGCTACAGTTATTTTTAGGTTAGCTTCTGTTGCAGCCATCTTCAGTTACATTTCACGCCATTTTGGTCAAAAGTGTCTGTGGTGGCCATCTTAAATTGGGTTGACTCCAACAGCTTCAACAGTTGTAGACGTTCACCCAAGAATTACTTTCTAAGAGATTCATCAAAATCCATCAAGCAGTTTATGGGATATTTTGCTAACAGACAAACAAACACAAACATGGGTTAAATCTTTACTGCCTCTTGCCTTTGGCAGCAGCACTTCTACAAGTTCATCCTTAGAGTACCATCTTATTTTACTTTTATAAACCTGCATCAGTGTCTCCAACTGTTAGTTACATAGGATTCATATAAAACTACATTACCCACAAAGCATTGGTGGAAAACAGGAAGTTATGACCTGTGAAGAGAGATGATGGGTTAAAAGTTAAGGCAGAAGGAGCAAATCAGAGGAGGATTGATACTGTGAGTAAACAGAAAATCTGTTGGTTTAGAGTGCACGTGTCAAACTCAAGGCCCGCGGGCCAGATCCGGCCCTCTGTAACATTTCATCCGGCCCTCTAGTCTGGGGCAGATTGAGTCTTTAATTCTTATTTTGCTTTAAAAAAAACTGAGCCTAATTAGTGAAGTTTTCTCTGACAGTGACTTAGAAGCCAACAATATATAGTTTTAATTTATGTATAATCAGGTTTTGTTGATGGCTTTTTTAAAAAAAATCTGTTTTAAAGTTAAAAAAAAATTATTTAAAAGCTGAGTGAGGCGTAAGAAATGACTGTTAATGATGTGCTTTTTGAAGTTTGATCTATTTGTCTGTGTTCATTAAAGTCTGTTTGTTCTGAATTCTGTATAATCTATAACTGGGAAAAGGTCATTGATATTTATATATGAGTAATTTGACATAATACATCTAAAACCAAGGTTAATTTATGTAATTTTTAATAAATATTGATCATGATTGGCCCTTGGCTAGGACCAAATTTTTAATTTTGGCCCCCTTGTGTCACTGGGTTTGACACCCCTGGTTTAGAGCAAAACAAGATGTGACGGCAGGTTCCATTTGATTTTGTTCGTTGTAGACAAAATGTTTTGTTGTGAAAAGGTGAAAGTTTGGCTCGGCGGTCTGTGGTCGTTCATTTATCTCTCTCTCAAGCAAAGATGGCCAACAACAAATATCACACTGTGTCAAAAGCTTTATGGAAAAATGTCCGCTCCTCTTCCTTCTCCTCCTCTTTAGAGTCTGTCAGTGTCTAGCCTCCATATCTCTGCTGGATCTTTGTGAAGTCCAAGTTTCTCCTGCAGCAAAAAGTCTTACAGTCCGTCACGTATTAAACCTGACTTCCTGCAGTGTGACACGAGTTACTGTTCAGGTTTTATAAAATTAATCTGTACAGTGTGAGATGTAAGAGTCCTTTATGAGTTTTAAAATCGCACCATGTGAACCTCAAAAAGCGACTATTTTTGGCCCAGTTAAGTGGTTTGAACGGCAATAATTAAATCATCATAGTGATATGTAGTCAGCACACTTGATTTATTTGTATGAGTGCGTCAAAATTAAATCAAGACCAGAGAGCTTGAAGTTTAAGTGAGCTGTTAATTCTAATTTACGGCTGAATTATGGAGCCGGCTGAGGGTTAAATTCCTACGTTTTACAGTAAACTGCATCTGTCTTCCACAGACTTAAACTCTGATCTTATATAAATACTCAAACATTGTGCGCTCAGATTATAAAACATGGTATAAACCTAGCATGTAGCTTTTATAAACGGAGGGACCCAAATGTGTTTTGTTTTGTTACAACTGGATTATTCTTGATAAACTAAAAGATTGACTGATTCAGAGAATTTTAAATAATAAAACAGCAGCAGTTAGAGATGACAGAGCTATAATAGTTTGTTCCTGTTGCTAATGCAGTACGTCACAGCTGGGGGGGTAACACCATATTTGTTTTCAAGTTTTAAGCACTGGAGGTGGGTGATAATAAAGACAAACAGAAAGATAATCGTCTTTTAGAGGGTCGTAGAAATAAGAACCATGTTGGTCGTTGTGTTCTTGTATTATTAATCACCTCCCATGCTAAGGATCTCTTTCAGAGTGCACATATACTCTGACCAACATTCTTTGTGTTCCTCTGATCTGCAAAAACAAACAACGAAACTATTGATTCTGAGAGGAAAAAAAGCAACCACCGAATCGACTGCATCTCTACTTTATTTATTCACTTGAAAAAGACACCATGAGGGAGAGAAGATGGATCTAAGAGAGTAAAAAGAAAGGAAATGGAGGGAGGATGAGTGCGATAATAAAAAAAGACAGAAACTGAGTGAAAAGGGCAGAGGACTCTTCCCGGCCAAATGCAGAGCCCAAGACTTTATCTCCAGTATCTGTCACTGCACAGACAGCCGCTCACATCAGCACCAGCCCAGGGGAATCCACATCCCCACCAAGAGATGGAGAAGAAAAATATGCAGCTTCAACCTGTTCCTTTTGGCCAGCAGACCCCAGAAATTACAAGGCAATGAACAGGAAGGTGAGAGAAGCTGAAAGATGTCTGCACGAAGAGCAAACTGAAAGCAGAGGAGCCGACTTCCAGTTGTTTAAGATGCACAGTATGTGTGATGACACAATCAGGGAAAGAAAAGACCCTGCAGAGGAATCCTGGTGTGAAAGGCTCAGTCAACAAGGCACTTCACGTGAAGGATGCGATGTTACAGGAGTTAATGCACAGCAGGAACGGTGTACATTCACAGCTCGGTGTCAGCTGAGATACTAAAGCACAAACACCACCGGCTTAGCGGGTTAGAACTTCGGAAACCTTCGAAGGCAATTTGTCAGCATTGCTGAACGACCCTCGTTAAAACCCGCTGTCAAAAGAAAAAAAAACTTACAATCCAGATAGAATAGATTGGACTGAATGAAAATTTAAAATGTCAACTGTCAAATTTCCCAATGTTCAATTTGGTTACGATGGACTGGGTTACAGTTCAGCAGGCAATGTCTAATGGGATATATTCATCATTACGGGTAATTGCAAAGAGCTCCGTGTACTCGGGCAGAAAGAAAAGTGCGAGATGAAAGAAGGAGAGTGTTTGAGCGGGGGGGAGACGAAGGAGGAGGAAAATAAAAAAAGTACAACCTAAAAAACCATTAGAGTGGATTCGCTTGGTTGGAATTATTCATGAAACTGGGAAAATGTGACATTAGAATAGGTGTTCTGTATTATTAAAGTGCCACAAAGGCAGAGTGCTAAATATGAGTTCAGATGCTCCCTGACTGTGTCGTCATAGCAATGGATGAGCGGCGGCTGAGAGCACTGACATGAGTTTTGTTCCGTACGCGAAAGGCCAAGGAAAATTCATATTTTTATTAATTCACTGAGCAGAAAGCCTTAACTTTTTCCTCTCTGCTGCACGAAAGAAAAGCTTTTGTTGGATACAGAAAGTGCAATTAAATAATCTTCAAGCAATTTCCTGAGATGAGCAACATAAAGGTAATGATTGAAGGCATGTCGGTGAATGTCTACTCTGAAAACGACCGACCGTAACAGGAAAGCTCTAATCTGATGGAGGTTTTAGAAAAGAATGGTCTAAAAGATATATAAACTGAGGTAAGCGAACAGTCCAGTGACCACTTTTTGTCTGTGTGTGTGTGTGTGTGTGGACAAATTGTAATAAAACCTCCAGGAAGCAATCACTGGATGTTATTCTACAACTGATTAACATTTGGAGCCAATCCAATTCAAGATGGCTGCCCCAGCTCCCAATAGAGCTGAATTCTGATGTGGTAGTAGCTGAGAGTCATTCTCTGAGCACCATCATGTGAAACGAGATGCTGCATGACGTCATTTATAAGTTTTGACTCCACCTCTTCTCGGTGGAGGAGTTTCGTTTAAAAAGGCAGCGGGTGATATGCATTCCTTCAAGGGATGCCAGGCTTCTAATTTATATGAAGAGTTTTTATGTTAGAAGTTATTTCTGGGCACCCAGAGTTGGAAACATTATTTTCTGCATGGACAGTGGTGAGTGGCAGTTTAATAACACGGATGAGGATACAGCTCAGTCATCAGATTGGAATCGCTGCTATGAAAGATAAGTTCAAATGTGTAATTTTTTTTTTTTTTTGATAGAAAAGAAAAACGTGCCTGTTTTTATGAAACTAATCACGACTCTTACAACTCTTTTCTGGGACAAATTAAAGAAACTGTTTCTTTCTCTCGGATGCAGCGCCTACATTCGATGTGATTTGGTCAGGCGGTGTTTGTTGGAGGCAGGGCCGTAGCTCCCACTGAGGACACCGAGGTCCGGACCTCAGTGTTTCTCTGCTGTGTTTATTATAAAAACATGAATCCAAACAAGGCTTTTGAACGGCGTGGTTCTCTGCGTAGCTCCACCAGTTTCCTGTAGGAGGCGCTGCAACTGTGTGCAGCTGCAGCCAAACTCAATGTCTACGAAGAAGAGCGCAGCTTTGCTACCTTACTGCTGAAATA
>NC_051445.1:2062913-2172623 GCF_001649575.2 Kryptolebias marmoratus
ATTCATATAAACTAATTCATGTCATTTCAGTGAGTCATCATGGTTGTGCCCTGAGTCCTCTGTTGCTTCAGATGAGGCTGATCCCCATGGATTTACAAACACACACAAATACATGTCATATACACATTCAGGTCACTTGTTTTAAATAAATGCTTCTATTTTAATTAAGTCTTCATTGTAACTGATGTGCAGGGGGAGAATGAGAGGTTGACCTCAGTATGTTTTAAAGTCTGGCTACGGCCCTGCCTGCGATCTGTCCAGAGTCTCTCACACAGTGACTGCCGGAGATCGACACCAGTTAGGATGATCTTGGTTTAAAACACGAAAAGGTAGCAGGTGATATGATTTACTTTATTTTATATATTAATGTGTTGTTTTTACCTTGCTTACATACAACATAATAATGAATTTGACTCACTAAATTTGAGAATTTGTCCCAAATAAAATGTGAGAACAGTGAAAAAAAAAGACGAACTGATCTGATTATGAAGACTCAATTATTATGCTAATTGATGCATGTCAGCTCCTTTTTTTTTTTTTTTTAACTGTGATAAATGAACCTGAACTCATTCATGAGGCTGTGAAGCATTTTTAGGTAGTGAAATATGAACATGAACTGGTTAAGTTTTTAATTTGTGTGAGCTGAACTTTGAACTGTTTCGATTTGAAAGATGAATTTCGTACAGCAGCGGTCGGGCGCTCATCCATCACCGACGAGGTTCTGGATTTACAGAAAAAAGGACCGACCAGAAAACACTTATTCAGTTTTGTAACAAACCAGAATCTTAACCTCTGTGTTCACTTTAATTATAAACATCATCGGAGAAAAAAATGTTCCTTTAAAAGGCAAAGATAGCTCAGATAAGAAAACATCATGTGGATTGACAGTAAGCAGGGCTTATCCAATCGCCTGGCTCTGCTCAGCTCTGACAAAATTAATGACTAATCAGAGGGTTTGACAAACCTAAATTAGGCTGTCATTTATTGTGATGACTAATTTCACACTGTGGAGGTTGTTTCTTGTATACTGTTCAACTTCCGTGGGAAAATCAGCAGCTAGTTTCTGCTGAAGGAGTAAAAACACCCGATATCTGAAAGAAACATCAAGCATCAGGGATGTTTGGGTTTTCTGCACATATTGGCTCAAACTAATTCATTTATTCCATAACATAATACATAATCTATTATTTTTATTGCTCCTTAATTACTGTTTTGTTTATCGCTTCAGGTGAGCTTCTTTTCTTCTGTATTAAATCTTTTTTCGGGGGGTTATTTCTTCCACAAGGATCAACTGTTTTATTTTATTTTATCTTGAGGCAAATTCATTACCCTCCTGAAGCACATCTCTGATCCTATTTCTTTTTTTTTTTTTTTGCCAAAGAAAAGCAATAAATCCCCTCCCCAGTAAGCTTCTTTTTCAGTTTTTCTTCCATGATCCCTCCGGTTGCAGCTGAACTGTCGGGTCACACCGGTTCTGATTATTACACTCCTCACTCTCGGTTGCCCGTAATATCGGCTGTTGGGTCTCTGCACCGTTGCTGTGGGTGACAGACTTAGTCAAATGACTGGAATGTCAGCGTAGATTGGGATGAGTGATGTGATTTTGCTCACAGGTGGAGAAGCCGCTTCCCAGCCATCAGGAACGCGGTTTCAGCCGCGAGGAATCCGAGTGCGCTGAGCTCAATTATGTCAAGGAAACCCAGCGAGGGATTTATCCAGAACTATGTCACGAATGTTCACATGAGCCTGAGATAAAACTGTAACCAGAGCTGGAACAGTTTCGAAGACATGTTGAAGGACGCCAACACAGCTTCTGCATCACTGATCTTCTCCACAACGATTTGGGACTTCCTTTTGTAAAAATCAAAGCTGACAAAATGACGTAAAAACTGTAAATGAAGTGTAAAAATAACCGAGATCATAGGAAAATGTTAAAGCTGCAGCCAGTGTCTCATTATGGTCACTATGGGAACTGCACAACTGTATCTCTCACTCCCTGAGAAGCAGAGTAATAAATAAGTCTCAGACAAACAGTCTCAGTGTGAAAATCACAAATGATGATGATGCATTTCTTTTGTACAGTTTGTTAGGAAACATGGTTCAAAATCACATGTTGATTGTTCCTTTTTAAGTCAAGTCAAATTTATTTATACAGCACTTTTTAGCAACAAGGTGATACAAAGTGCTTTACAACATGTGAACATAAAACACAACAATATCTAAAATATGAGCTAAGATAATCTAAATGAAACCATGAAAACAAACACAACAATATAAAGCCTTAAACCTAAATTAAACTAAAGGTACTGGAAGGCTAACTAAGAGTACCAAAGGCCAGCTAAGAATAAATAAATATTTGTTTGTGTCATTAATCTTGTCTGTGTTTGTTTTAATAACGTTGATGCAGAAAGTATTTTGTTGCATCATAAGAGTAGCAATTTACAAGATATTTCTTTACTTTTGTATAAAAATAACTTGCCAGAAGTGGCAGAAGCGTCTCATAGTCGCACATGTCCATTTTTATGTTTCTACGGTGTTTTATGGCAACTTAAAAAGAGCCTTCACTTCCAAAATCAGATACAAAAGAAGTCGGTGAGAGTTTGGATGTGAACTCTCTGCTCTCTGAGGAGATTTAGGAGAAAACCATGAGTCACATAACAGAGAAAGACACACTGGGTGAAAGAAGGTGAAAATGCAGACAGTTTGATGCTTAAACTGCGCTGGATGTGTAAAGTTTGTGGGAGTAAAGGTTTTTTTGAAAGCTTAGACAGCTCAATAATGAGAGTGTGGCAAAACAGCAGTGCGTTTTAAACATTCCTGCAAAATCTCCAGAAAGGACCAAATTTAAACTGGGATTGTGTAAAAGCCACAAAAAACATTCAACGTGCAACTTTAGTCAAGTAAAGTTCAACCTTTTGTGACCCATTTAATCCCTAATGTGTTCTTGGCTTTCTCACTAGTTTCAACAAAATGCCAGCAGTTTTTTTACAGATTTCATGAACACCGTGCAATGTTCTGCCAAAGAGAAAGAGGAAGGCTGAGGAGGAGATATATGGATGCAGTTAGAGAGGACATGGAGGTAAATGGAGTGAGGACAGAGGACACAGAAGACAGAGTTAAGAGGAGGACGACTCGCTGTGGAGACCACTGAAAAAGGAACAGCCACTGAGCTCACTAATCCAAATCAAGTCCCACATTTTGATGTATTCTTTGCAATCTGAATTATCAGTGGAATGAATAATAGAGGGTGAATAGTAAAAAGGGTGCTTCGGTGCTTATACGTTAGCTTCCTAATTAGTGTGTGAAACAAACAATCCATCGAAGGATGGAGTGAAAATCTAAGGTGGCAGGTGATGAACACGTCCTTCCCCTGCAGCAGTGTTTTCATAACTCAGTTTCTGCAGAAAAGATCAGCTTTCCAGTCAAAGCCTCAAACTGTTATGTTTGAGGTCCTGAATGCTACGCAGGTTTTTGAACCCCGCGGCTGTCAAATCCAATCAAGATGTCGGATTTTTTTTTAATATTCTATTTTAACATCTGGATATTATGATATTTAAAACGACTCTGTCTATCCAAAACAGCATCCTTCATGCCCTTCAGCTCCAAAACAGTAAAGGAGCTCCCTGGCTTCCTGCCCCACTTGAAGTGCCACCCACTTGGTTTAGAGGATGAAAAGGGGGGGGGTTGGATTCAGGACTGGAGTGTGGCTGCAGGGGCGGTGGGTCTTTGGACCGTGCAGCTGGTGCTGGCTAACACTGAAAGAGCTGCTAGGACAGCAAACAGATGTTGTGTTGCTGTTGTGTTCATGAAATGACGCTGCGACTCAGTCTGACCTCCGCAGTTTGAAAAAACCCGCAGTGTTTGTATGTTCTCCAAATAAAACAGTAATTTCTAACATCTAATGCAGCGGCTCTGAAGATAATCATTATGCGGAGGCTAATGTCAGACACCAGCCAGGCAGCATAACATTTTTGTACCATTTACCATCTGATTTCCACCAAGTCTTCTCTGCATAATGACACCAATTAAGGTACATTAGTAATCTCAACATGCTCTCTTAAGTGACTGTAATGGCTTCATTATTTTGCACTCGTAAAGGTCTAATTCCCAGGAGAGCAGCTGAGACGTCTGAGGCCCCTGAAAGACGTTTGCCTCAGGGGCCAGCCTCTTTGTTTAGTGAAATATATTGTGTAATGAGGCCCCTGTCCCTGGAGTTGTCACCTTTCGCCTGTCTGACATCAACAATGGAACTGGAAGGCTTTCTGTGTTTGGTTAATTTCATTTTAAAAAAAATTAACATTTATTTTCTTAACCCAAATATAGAGTTGTAACAAACTGTCAATGAATGAATGAACAAAGGACCCGAAGGTTGGATTAACACAGACAAATCTGACAGGTAAACTAAAGTAAACCAGTAAATACACAAAGTAAAATAAAAAAAATAAATAAAAACCTTACAGGGAACAAAAATACCCCACGGCAAAGAGGGACTCACAAAAGAACTGATTAGGTGAGTAACAGGTGATCACACTGTGATCAAATATTTCTAAAAAGGCCTTTTATTACAATGTTTTGCTCCTTTCTTTGATTTCATTTGAAAATTTGAGGTCTAAGAAAGATTTTAGGAGAAATTTGTTGTGAGAAGACAAAATAGAAAAATAAATCTATCACAAAGATTTTTCTTGAAAACATAATGTTACAAAAATAAGATTTAAAACATCAGTTTATTATAAGAATTTATCATTTTAAGGGATAAAAGCCCACAAAGTTCTGTTTCTATTAGTTGCTCCCGGTGGGTCAGCATCATTTACACACCGGCGGCGCCGGCGGGGTGGAGCCTCAACATGACTCATACAAACATAACAAGGTTGTTTTGATCCAAATATCAAAATGTAGTCCCAAATTAATGCATACAGTAATTTAATCTGCAAATTATGATGAATTCCAGCAATAACCAGCAAGTTATTTTTGGTATAGTTTATCTCTTTATTCCACATTAACGTTGTCAGCTCTCAACATAAAAAAAAGAAACTTGGATCACTCTGACAAGCTGTAAGTAATTTTAGGAGACACTTATCACCTTTTTTTCTTTAATCTAAAACCAGGTTCATGCTGTGTGATCACCTTTGGTTGTGCTCTAATTTAAAAGGACAAAACTTGAGGACATAACATCAGCGTTGGTCCCATTTCATTGGCTTCCTGTCTGTTTGCAGGATTTATTTCAAGATTTATTTATTTTAGTATTTAAAGCTGTTGATGTTCTGACTCCAGCTTATCTCCAGGATCTATTAAAACATCCTTCCTCATCTTGTCACAGCTCCACTGTTCCTGCCACGCCTCCTGCTTCCATGTCCAAGCCACAGTAAATTTCCACAGTCCCTCTGCTCATGCCACGCCTCCGGATCCCATGCCACAGTAATCACCATGATCCTGTTCACCTGTGTTTGGCACTACATAAGCTCTCCTTCCTCATCTCACCAGTGCCACATTATTGAACCGTTCAACTGAGTAAATGTCCAGCAATTCTCCTCAGCTCATGCCTGACACCGTCTCAGAATCTGACCACTGGCAACCGACCTCGTTTCTTCCTCCTGGACTTCACCGATTGGTTTGAACCTTTCAGGATTTGGCTTTTGACCTCTGACCCCCTGGCTTTGACACCTCGCCTGTCCCTGGACTTCCCCTCTAGTGTAAGCCCTACCCAGAAAGACCTCACCTCTTTCTACTCACGATCCTCGGTGGTCTTACCTGCCATGAGACCTCCTTTGCTCCACGAAGAGAGTGCAGCGTAGCAGCCGCAATAAACATCTTAAATCTTTGCCTGTCAGTCTGCCCTGAATGCGGTTACACCAAGTCTTGTCACATCTGGAACACTGAGGTCAAACTACCTGAGGTCAGTTGCTCCTGTTTTATGGAATAATTTACCTCCGTATATGATCTGAGTAGATGTTAGTGACTGAGGACATCAAGCAACAGTGACAGGAAACAGAAAGACCAAAACTTCATCCAAATAAGAACATCACTCATTTCAAAAATGCATCTCTAAACCATCAGATAAAACAAACTGTTCTATAATCTGCTAAATAAGAAGTGTCTCTCTTACCCGTCAGTGATTCGGACCAGGATGGCCCGGTAGAGCTGGTGCTGCGGGCTGTTGGACTCGGGACCACAGGGGTGGATGAACGGGTGAACGGCTGCCAGGACAAAACCCTGCTGGTAAAGTTCCTGCAGCTGGTCGGGCAGCTCTCTGACCGACGAGAGACGCAGTGTCGAGGTTCCACCTGAGAGACACCAGGAGGGAGAAGGTTCACCGGGTTGGACTCAAACTTCCAGAGGAACCACGACCTGTTTGGCTTTCTGTGCTCCTCTATGTTTTCACATCCATTAATCAGTTCATTTTCTGTTGATTCTGAACAAATCATGAGAAGCAGTCGCTGCTGTAAAGGTTTATTTCCAGGAAAAGCAACATTAGCTTTTAGAAGAAGGACATTTGATTTAATTTCCTGTCATGAAACCTTCCTTTCATGCTCCTGTTTATTGTTTCATTAGCCTTTGTGCACCCTGACCAGGGTAACAAGGTAAATAAAATGCAGGCTCATTTCTGAAAACTCAGTTTTCAAATGAAAATTGTGTTTTTGACCAGATCAGTCTTTAGCATCTTGCTTCTGTTTGCATTCCTTAACATTAAACTTGTTTAAGTTTGCATTTTGACACAAAGAGCAGAAATCCTTCTGAAGAGGTGTTTGGTTTGAAAAAATAAAGTATTTAAGTCAAAGTCGCTTTATGAGAGAATCTGCCTTGGACAGAGGGGTTACAGACACATTGCGTGCATTCATAACATCACAAGGTCAATAAATACATAAATAAATGAATAAAATCATTAAAAACCTGCAGCAACGCATGCTCCTGCAACCTCTAAATACCTTCTTGAAAAACTAAACTAATTAGTTATCTATGTAGCTCCGTATTCAACCAGCAGTTTATGTAACCTACTGCAAATTCCTTTGTTCCTCAAACTTAATTTAATATAATAAGACAACCTACAAGATTTTATAAAGCACAACAAAGAAAACACAAATCAGTGTTTTCAGGCAGAAGATTTTATTTTGGGGCTATAAAATGTGGAGCGGAGTCAAACACAGTCATCATGAATTAAGTTTGGCCCACATCTGCCTCACTAGTTTTTACATTTTTTATCCCAGCCTCCATGTTTTAGAGGTTCCCCTGCTTCTGCAAGACCCAATTTAAATTCCTGGGTCATAAACAATCTCCTGCTGAACTTCACGACCTGCTGAAGGAGTAAATTCAATCATTTAAATCAGGTGAGTCGGAGCAGAGAAACATGTAAAACATACAGGACATTAAGGTCACAGCACTATGTTTTTTTGTCTTACTCTGTTTGGAGAAAACATACATGTGGTGCAGGCACAAAAATCAAAAAGCTCCTTTTAAAAGCAGTGCTGTTTTGTGAAAAAATGACTCGTTTTGTATCTATAAGTGTGGGTGATATGTTTTCAACAGGCTTCTGCAAAAATGGCCGCAGAAAAGAAGGTGTCAAATTAGGTTTGTTTACCTCACATAATCAATCTGCTGTTTCTGCTTAATTTTTATTAACAGCCACTCTGTTCTCTAAATCACTTTTTTTCAACAACTAATGCCCAACCAGGCCCTTCCTGCCACATTTTGATTAATTCAAGTTTGCTAATTTCATACAACTTGTTAAAATAACTAGAAAATAAATGCAGTTTGATGATCTAAAACTGATATATTTTCTGTGATTCTGCTATAATAATCACTGATTCTGAGATGAAGGACAAAAAGAAAGGAATTAGAAAAAAAAAGGCTGCATGTGTGTTAATTAGAAACACGAAAAGTAAACTCAAATAAAAGCACAACAACAAAATCATGCAACGAGTAAGATATGCAAGAAAACTGGAAAACAACACAAGAAATAAAAGCCATAAACCATGCCACATACACTGCCAGCATCCCTCTTTAATAGGTTTTAGTTGTTTCTTAATTTAACGAATATAAAGCTCTGTCACTCACTCCAGTTTCCGTAGAGCAACAGGAGGAAAACCCAAAGCAGTCTCAGGTGAATTTGTGTAATCTAACAAAAGAAATGAGAAATATTCTGCACTTCTTGGGCTTTCTGTCATGTGTCACATCAGAATAAGGCTGCAATCCTCTGAGCTGGAGATTATCATCATCGTCAAATGTTTCCACTCCTGATAAACCTGTTAGAAATGTTAACGAGTTAACGAGCTGGACTAGGAAACCTGACAGGTTCAGTTCTCCAACTAATGTGGAGTTCTGGCTCGTTTTTGTTCCGATCACTTCTCTGTTTGACTTTAAAAACCTGGTTACCATTTTTTTACGTTAGATTTATCTTTGTGTCTTTGTTTCATACCTGGGTTTTTGTTATTAATAGCAACTCATGTGTTTATCATTTATCATTAATTCCTTGGTTTATAATCTGCATGTTTTTTTCTGCTCTCTGCTCAACATGTCCTGTTTGGGTTGAGTTGGGCTCATCATCTCTTTCTCCTTAGGGACCATCCGGCCTGTTATCAGTGCACAGTTTAAAATCCTGCCTCTCTGATGGTATAGGGGTGCATTAGTGCCTCTAGCATGGGCAGCTTAATCATCTGGAAAGGCTCCATCAATGCAGAAAGGAATATATAAGTTTTAGATGAACATCCGCTGCATTCAGCAAAATAAAACAGCAAAGAAGAGTCCTTCATCAGAGCAGAATGGGACAACATTCCCTCTAAAACCTCCAGCAGCTGCTCTCCTCAGGTCCTCAACATTTACAGGCTGTTGTTAAAAGAAGAGGAGGTACTTCATAGCAGGAAATATGGTCGTGTTCCAACTTTTCTGGGGTATCTTGCTGCAATAAAATTCAAAATTACCCTTTTTGTTTTTTTCAAAAATGGTACTATATCTTAGATTTACATTTGATAAGTTTACTGTGCTCCATTGTGAATAAATATGGGTTTATGAGATTTTCAAATCATTGCATTCCACTTTTATTTGCATTTTACAAAACCAGAGTTTATTATTACGGCTCTGTATCACAGCAGCTCTCCATACTTTCACACATCCTTTGGTTCCTTCTCAGTTTTCCTTACCTGTCCAAATCGAGCAGACAGGTTTCTGACAGTAATGAGCTGCACTCAGAGGCTAGTTGTTAGAAAAACAGAAAGCAAGGGGACAAAGTTCTGGTGAAAACTACTTCTCAGCATTATGTAGTCCCCGGTAAACCCACCCCCCAATTGTTTCAGGGACAAAAACCTGCAGCAGACAGCCGCTGATGATGATCTCGTTCAGGGAGCAACCAGCTGTGTTTCAACACACCACACACAGCTTCTGTCAGCCAACATCAGCCAATCAGCACATATGCTAATGAGTGTAGGAAGAAATGGACACAATTAGATCAGAAAACAGTGCTTTGTGCTGGGAAAGAGACGGGGATGAGCAGGAAAAAATAGGAGGAACCCCCCAAGGAGGTCAACACATAGAGGAAAGGGAGGGGGAGTGTAGCACTTTGTCCCAGATGCACGATGGCTGGGATCCCAGCAGCGCGCTGTATGTGGTAACATTTACTGCAGGCCAAACAGCTGGAGCTCCGGGGAGAGCGCCGAGACAAAGAGCTGGCTGCAGGACGAGAGAGTGTGGAGAGGAGGGGGCAGGAGAAGGTCTGGTTGTCTGTACAAGCTGTCATACGACGTGGGAAATGCCGCAGTGGCTAATTAGAGTCAATGAGGCTACACAGAACGAAAGGTTCAGATGCATGGGAAAAGTCAGCGTGTCAGAGTTCAGTGGGAGGTCAGCGAGTGGGAAAGAGAGTGGAGGTGTGTGTGTCCGGGTACAGACCTTTTAAATATTTTAGTGGCACAGACGTAGATAAAAATGTCATGAGTTGTCACGCAGTTCCAAATTAAAAGAAAACCGATGAGAGCGGTCGTTTCTCTGCTCAACGTTTCAACTTTAGCAGGTCAGTCCCCGGCCTCTTATTGAGAAAGTGTCTCATAAAGTCAAGATAAATAAACAGGAACTTGTTGTGTAAAGTGTCCACGCTCGATCAGTGTGGTTTTATTCCCGCGATGCAACACGAAGGAAGTCGTTTCCAAATTTAGACCTCATATATTCTCCTGTTAAAATCTTGATAAAAATCTTTTTTGTGTGTATTCTTTTGTGCATAAAAACAAATATAAACAAAAAAATCACACAGTCTATATTTAGTTAAAAGCTTGTCTAAGTAAATTAATCTTCGGCTGCTTTTGAAAATCGACATAATGAAGACAAAGTGTTAAAGATGAAATATATAAAGCACACGCAGGAACTTTGATAACTGTGTTTCAGTTTGAGCAGTGCTGCAAATCACCGAATACAAATTCTTGCATCTTAAATAATTTTACATTTTTACTTTAAGTTGATTTGCCTCCAAGTCTAAATGTTTGCGATGGGATTTCCGTCTCTTTTCTGGGAACTGGTTCATTGGCTCAGCTCACCAAAAAGAGCCAACTCTTTTGGCTCTCAGTCTCGTT
The DNA here is from genome assembly GCF_001649575.2 of Kryptolebias marmoratus. NCBI lineage: Eukaryota > Metazoa > Chordata > Actinopteri > Cyprinodontiformes > Rivulidae > Kryptolebias > Kryptolebias marmoratus. The sequence goes on from NC_051445.1 coordinate 2,073,464, forward strand.
GAGTACTACTTGTGAACCGGCTCCGGGCCAGTTCTTTCAGCTCCCAAACGGCTCTTTAAGAAGCTGCGGGTCCCATCACCTGTAGTCCTTTCTGAATGAGCTTTTTCTTTACATCGTTCGTGTCTCCTGGCAGTTTTAAATAAAGCTTTTTGTGTAAGACTGCAGTCTGTAACACAGTGTCCCAAGCATGCAACACTACATCATCTTTTCTGCCTGAAACAAAAACAACAACAAAGAAATATTTTTCTGGGACTACTGTTCTTGTGTTCTTTCTGTGCCGTTGATGCAGAGCTGATTTACTGTGAACTCTTCCCTACGGGTGCAAATCCTGAGGTTTACGGTGAAACCACCAAAGTGGGAGAAAAGGGAAAAAAAAAAAAATCATATGCTGCTCCCTCAGGGCAAGTGAAGGCTTTGGCTAAAAATACTCCTCCAAATTTCTCAATCACGCTCTGTCCTACTGCGCCACAAAGCAGGAGCTTCAGATTTTAAAAAGCGTGGAGGAATTAACACAAAGAAATAGGCCGCCGCTGAAATGGGTGAAATGTATTCGTCTTCTCCCCACATGATCATCCTCCCTCCTCTCCGCCGGCTTTCCTCCACCGTCTTCTGCCTTCAGAAGTGGAATTAATCCTTCTGTGATCTCTGGTTTTACTTTTTTTCTTTCCTTCCGCTTTCGTTTCGGTGCAACACGAACACCCTGTCCCATCCAGAGAGGGATGTTAATGCACGATCACAAGGTTCAGGAGGTGCTGGAAACTGAAACTGATTTTACTTGCTCTCTGATCTCCTTAGCTGAGATGAGTAAATAAGGAATAGTTTCAATTAGAAACACTGCCGCTGGCGACTTCTTAAGTTAATCACTGCGTGAGCTGCTAATAATCTCATCCAGAAGCCCTTAAATACACAAGCTCTACATTTATTTATCACACTGAAGTTTATTTATCATGCTGTCTCCAGAGCAAAGTGTCACCCAGTGTTGAGTTTTTCTGAATCTATTGCTGTTGTAAGGATGTTTACTTTGCCCTAAAATCGTGTTATCTGAGGAGAATCGCTTTGTTTGTGCAGAGGAGAGTAAATTAGCTGCCGTATAACTGCTCCGTGCAAGTGTCACTGTTGTTTTGTAGAGCACGTATTCAGGCCCTCAGACGGAGTCCCTGTTCGATCAAACAGCCAGTCTGGTGAATCTTACAGGGCAAACTGGCAGCCAATTACTTCACTCCATCTTTTTTGTTTACCCTGGGAGAAAATTCAAGCACATATCAACATAGAAGAGCCCTGAAACAAATCGCTTCGTGACAAATAATGGAAGAAAAAAATAAAAAAAAGAGAAGGTCTTCTGGCTGTCAACCAATAAATTAGTTTTCTGTAGAATCGTCTCAGAGCAAAAGCATCAAACAGACACCAGCATTAAACAGAGAGGAGGAGACAAAACGGGGTGCAAGAAAAGGAGGGATGGGTTTCTCTCTGATAGAAGGATGCACAATTATTTTCTCACTTTGGATGACAGATCAGAGGCTGGAATAATGTCTGCTGAATGAGAACTCGTGTTGCCTAAATTAAATTTGTAGCTCCACAGCAATCCCCTGGTTCTTACTGACAGATAAAGCCAAAGCTGCAGTTCTGTTCAACTGGCATCCAGTTTAAAGCTTAAATTTCCTGCAAACCTCCCTTAAAACAGCCGAAAATTTGATGGCGATCCAAATGCTAACGGTTGAACTGAAAACAAAGTCGATAAGTTTGCAAAACTGGGAGTTCTGGATGCAGGGTTGATGGCACAGAAGCCTACAGCATGAAAGGTCAACTTTGCTGGGTGAGACACCTGATCGGAATGGATGATGCCAGAATCCCAAAAGGCTGTAGTTACACGGCGAGCTAAAAGGCGACTGACGACAGGGCGGACAGTATAAGACATGCAAAGACGTCCTGAGGTGTTATCTGTTGGGAGACTAAAAAAAAAGAAACCAAAATCCCTTTAAAGTTGCATGAAAACGTGAATTTTCAGAGCATTTGCAACCATGTGACTATGAAGCCATGCCTGTGCAATCTGAGCAGCAAGGTTTTGAAAATCAGTTCATTCTTGTGCCGTGCACGTTATTCTGCTGAGCACCCTGGCAGCCGCCCCCGTGTTTATGATAGTCTGCTGGAGTACACTTTACAAGTGAAAAATAGGCAGATTTGGTCCAGGATTTTAATAATTAATATATATCAGTTTGGGTTTTAGACCTGGACATCAGCCTCAGATCTTTTCTGTCAGAGGAGAGCGCCTGGACAGGTCTATTAAAGTATAATTCTGAGAATTCTGAGAATTCAGATGGTTTGAAGACGCCCACGACAACTTTGTGACTTCTTTGAGAGAAAAGTTGAACATGTTTAAAACTCAAGTGATGGAGCTGCATGCCTCTGCAGTTAGGAAACCCACGAAAGACTCCATTTTACCACCTTTACGTCCAATCTGAAAAACTGTGGTATCCCAACAGAGAGCAGGGAAATCAGTGGTTTTATGTGTCTGTCACTAGGCCTCCTTTACTGACGTCAAGCTGCCGTCAGGCTGCTCTGCAGAAACCAACACTGAATGATGACTTTGTCCAGAAAGTCAACAAAGATGTCGCTCAGTAATTGGACTTACCATCCACCAAAGACCTCACTGACAGGAACAACTCAGAGGTCCGTCGACAATGACTGCTCCGTCCGTCGTAAATTCAAATAAAAAATCTGAACGATTATTTAAAAGAACTGGGAAACATTTTGAAGATAAGTCTGTGCATCAGAGCAGAGTGCACTTTGAATATTCATGCATGGGGGGGAGGTTCATCCAAAGGACAGAATAAGAAAACACCTGATGCTGAGCCTCCACTCGGGACACGTCTACCAGAGTCCAGACTGGAAACAGCAGCAGATATCTTTCACTTAAGTAGATCGAATTAATAAAAGCCAATCAAACCATTTCAGAGTGATAAACTCTTAATTTAAAACCACCAAAGAACACAACAGGATTTAAATCAAGGAGCAAAGCTCTACTATCTGAAAAGGTGAGTTTTTAATGATGGTTTGAACCACAAACGCAGAGATCTGTCGCCTCAGGCTTTAATTCTGAACCGTAGACCACCTAAGAGAATCTAATTTTTCAACTTAGGCGTTCCTTCTAAGTATAGTGATGTAAAGATTTAATAAACGATCAAGATTTTGTTAGTAAATCTGATTAAATTTGTCTGTTTTTCTGCTCTGCATGACCCAAACAAACCGCAGCCTGTGTGGAAGAAATGAAACTGAATTAGCTCGACAATAACACAAAAATCATTGTTCTTGTGACAAATGAATTACAGAAGAACCATCAACCACTTTACCTGCAATTCTTATCTGCCCTGACAAGATCCTCTGACCAAAACAAATCATGCTACATGCACAAACCTCTGCAAGGATCTTAAGAGTACATTAAAGGGACAAGTCAGTCAGACTGTGCAGAAAAATGAAGCTTTCTCACAGGATATAAATGCTGCAACTTTATTTAAGCCTAAATATTTTTAGGAATAGGTAGATTTGCTGTCTAAACTTCCAAAGAAACGGTTTGTGATTGTGGTGGAGTTAAGGACCCAAATGCAAAACTCTTTGGAGACAGCTAAATAACATAAATGTGAAACGCTGCAGAGCAACAAAACCTGAAAGATTTAAAATAAACGGTCAGCACGAAGAGAGCCTAAAGTCTGAAAATACTGGAGTCAAGATGTTTGACAGCTTTTAGGAATAAGTGAATATGGAAATTCAAAAGTTTTCAATATTCAAGTACCATTACCGCAGTCCCAGTAACCTGAAAGTGGCCACCTGTGCACCGAGACTTAAAATGTTCTCAACATCTGGAAATTATACATTATAAAGCTCAGGGGAAAAGAGTCGACTTAAGGTGAGTTACTTAGTGACGCCTTGTTTAAGTTTGAGTGGCATTAAAATCTAATTTCTAGACAGAAAGCTGATTTAGATTTAAGCCAAGCAAGGAGCCAGAAACAAAGAGCTGAAACAGACCCATGATGCCAGAACACACAAACAACAGACAGGATTTTCAACTGAAGGAAAGCTGTCATCAACCTTTTGTGCGCTCAGCTGTAAAAACAGTTTGTTCATGTTGCTGAGCCGAGGTTTGAGGAAACGAGTCCGTGTATGACTCTGATACTCGTACAGTTGTTAGCCAGAAGGGAAGCCAGCTGCCTAAGATGCACAAACATGCTAAATCTCAGTCAACCAACTGACGGTTTCAGCATCTGCTCCGTGATGTGCAAGCAGTGACCACATTCAGAGGCTTCTGAGATTATCTCACACACTTCATGTAGCTGCTGTGCACCAACATAAATTTCATTAGTGCTTCACCCTTTACTCATACAAACTTATTCATGTAGCCCAAAAAATGCGAGCTCAACGACAGAGTGTTTCTTGATATGCGCTGTCATCACCTGGTCTGTCTTTGGTTCAGGTGATGAAAAATTAATGTTTAATTGTTTCATTAGGTGGGTGTCTTATTAGTCCAGTGTAATAAAACAATTCAACATTAATTTTTCATCATCTGGTCTCAAGACGCAGAACCTATTGAGAAAAAAAGACACCTGGAGTCCCTGAAGTCTGATGCACGTCTGTTTTTTTCCTTTACATTTGTATTTCTGCCTGTATGTTTTTGATTCTGTCTGGTTTTTGTGTTTGCAGCATGTTTTGCCAAATGTTTACACCATTTGCCGTGCATTTGCAGCTGTCGGCCATCGTACAGCTAAAACAGTGGCAGCACAATACCAGCAGGTCCCGTTGAAACAAAAAGACAATCTCCTAATGGCAGTCACTGCAAAAGCTTTTTACATTTGTATACCTTAACGACTACTACTACAACCTGGCAGCGTACCCAAAACAAGATATTTTGGCTTCAATTTTGAACAATGTGAGGAGGCAGAAATACTTTGTTTATCTTTTTTGTGCCAACAGTCCTAAATCATAAAGCGGCAGCTGAGATTAGCGCTTGTTAAGATGCTTTCTCTGCTTTTAAACAGTTTGTTGCTAAGCTAACACTTGTTGTGCTACAATAATTAGCCCTGCATGAGTAAGGGACAAAATAAGAACGAGCTGAGGAGAGTTTCAAAAGCGCTTTTGCTTAAAATGTCCAATTCTAATGGTTTTATGGTGTTAAATCCAACACTGTTTGCTTGTCCAAGACCCAAACTTATTCTAGATTTAGTTAGGAACACAGAAAGACACCACACTCAGTCAGCTTTCTGATGATTCTCACTTTCCATGAATAATAAAAGAAAAAAAACAACAACTTTGAATTGAATCCTTGACTCTGACACTGGCACGCTTCCCCTCATAAACCCATCTGCCATGTAAGCACCTCTGAGCTGCAGCCTGACGCATTTCCATCACTCACCCCATTTAAAAATAAATGAGTAAATATGAAATTAATAAGCTGAAAGATTGGAGCTCCGAAGCTCTGCACACACATGCACCGCCTCCGGGAGAAATGGTTCAACCACATTTGCATGGGGGGAAAAAATAGCCCGGCATATATTATCCACCCACTGCAGCTGATTTTTGATCCTGCTGCTTCTATCTGCCGCATCTCCCGTTTGGTGATATCGCCTCATCATTAGAGAATTGTTTGTTTCTTTTAATACTAACAGCTCAATTAGCAGCTGATGTATTCATGCTGTTGCAAAGTTGTTGTTTTTTTTCTTTCAGATGAGAAGAACTTAGGGACATTTTTTGTGGTCCTACTGGGGTTGGGAGGATATCTGTAACAACATGACTTGTTACCTGTTTCATCAGGAGCTGTACCCCAGAAAGGTATAAAATAATACACATATGTTTTGCTTCAACTAATGTGCCTGCGATTTAATAATTTTATGCAAAATTTGACTTTTTTTTGTCTTTGAGGTATTTTTCAATGCCGAAAAACCATCTTCTTTGGACCAAACTGAAGAGAAAGTTAAACCATAACTTGTTTTTTTGTAAATGGAAGCATTTTCCGTATTTGAAAGACGTCTCGCCATCCAAATGACGACATAAAAATGCCACTAAATACTAACAACTTCTGGAAGCCTTGAACATGGTCCATCCAAATTCCAATTCAGATGCCCGGGGCATGCAAAAACATCTCTTCAAGAGGTGTGAGTTGAAGATCTCATGGACAGGAGATGTTTCCAGTTCACCCTCACTGTTTGTTTGGGTTTGTCAGGTCTGTCCTGCAGCCTTCACCCCCACTAGATCCAACTCACCTCTAGGTGGTGATCAGCTGACAGCTCAATCAGCAACAAAGTCGATAAAGAACATTTATGGGCCACCCTATGCTCGAACATGGTGTTCCATGTCTAACACAGAAGTCCAAGAACTTCAGATAAAGGAGGCCATTCCATTAGCCCTCCAGATAACGCCATCATTGCCCACATGGGCATTAAAGAGAGAGGAAAACAACAGAACCCCCAGATGGCACCGCTTCAAGAACACCATCCAGAGTCTCTAAGAAGGCCGGGTAATCTGAACCGCTGTTTGGAGCAGAAACACAAACAACAGTTAGAGCCTTCCCTCCTGCAGCTCACAGACAGGCGACCCTCTCGCTCATTGAAACTCCAACCCCAAGTCCATCACCTGGAGGATTGCAAGCATCCTCACACCCACCCATTGCCTCTCACCCTGGGCAACTCCAGAGCAGGAAAGAGTCCATCCCCTCTCCAGGGTTAGGTGAGCACCCAGCTCTGTGTGGAGGTGAGGACAACCATATCTAGTTGATCTTGTACCATCAAACATATAAGCTCTGGCTCCTTTCTCTCAACACTGAAGTGCCGTTCCAAAACCAAGAGCCAGTTTGTGTCTCCGGGAATTGGCACACCTAGGACCCTCCCTCTTCTGCATCTGCTCTTCTCCTTCCATCATTAAAAAATAAGAATTGCAACACTTCTATGCTCAAAATGTAGGAATACAGATGAGTTTTGGGATGAGGACGAAATGGGTTTGGCCAAAGTTATGCCAAAAACTCAGAATTGTGTTTGTATGTGTTTTGCAGACATGTATATATGATTTAATGGAGTTTTATGAACACGTTGGAGCAAAATCTCCAAACAAAACAAGAAGTCATACCCTGAATCCAAATAAAAATCATCAGACACAAACCTGTTTCCAATCTTTGCTCCATCACAAAGTCTTAATAAAGGCTATTCAACATGAATATACTATAATTGGCCCTCTGGAACCGAAGGCACCATCCTGCTACTCTCTCTGTGAAGCAGTCATATCGTTATTCAGTGTCCAATTAAAATGGCCTTAGTCTCCACAGGAGCTCTCCACTCTTGTGAGGACCACCTGCAGGAGCCTCGCTTCGTCTCAGCAGTCCGCCTTGAGTCATTAGCCCTCATACAGGCTCAAAATGGAAATGCCAGTAAGTTCAATGTAAGCCACCTCTTTTATTTTTCTCCTGCTCTCCCTCAGCTCTGATTTCTCTCAAATCTCTGCCACAGGACTTAATTCACATGGCTTTCCTGCACATTTAGCCTATTTTTCCTGCCTCTGCTCTCAGCGGGAAATCTGTCCGTGTCTCCATCTCTCACTTCTGTCTCCTCTCTGCATCCCCACGCTTCGCCTTCAAATAAAAAAAATAAATAAATAAAACCACTACATCCATTCCCCACTGTGTCGGGAAGAGCAAAATCTTTGAAGGGTCTCTTCTGCTCTTAACCTCTTTTTCTGCCTCCATAAGTGAGAGTTTGTTTTCTGTATTTTTCTCTCATGTCTCGTCCTTACTGTCAAGATAGCGGTTCAAGTCGGGGCGAGCTAATGTGTGATGTTGAAATAAAAACCTCAGTGAGATGAAATCTCCACTGACAAGATGTTTACTCTGCAATTATAACATTTGGGTTGATTTAATTTACAAATTGAAATATAAAAGAGGCTTAAAGATTGCAGATTTTCCAACAAAATATTGTGTTTAATCACGACGCGGTCCAAAACTGATGTAGCTTTTAATCATTGTCCACAAAACTGAAAAACTTGTCCGGCTAATTAATTGGGCTAAAGCTAGACGTTGGTAAGACATGAAGGCTGGTTTATAAATAAAGATCATGCATTACCCACCAAATAGAAATTTCTCTGCTTTTTATTGAACATGAAACAAATCCACACCTCAAAGTGCGTAACGAGCCAACATTTATCAAAATATGTTTCTGTCACTTTCAGGCTGAAAATGTTAGCGACATATAATAAAATGTTTGACTATTTTGGGAGAAAACTTTTTTTTTTTTTTTTTGCAGACTGGTGACTCATGTGAGGAAATTGAGAATCTGTACAAACATTTCAAAACATTGAGGAAACCTGTTCGCAGTTTGTTGCCAACAGTCCCAACGCAGTGAAATACAGGCTTCAGCATCACTCCGAGGTGTTTACCTGGAGGATCACTGTCCTGCTTGTTTTAGATGTTTCTCTGCTTAACAGTTTAAAACAACTTTATGAATTTATCAACTCAAGGAAATAATAATCTTTAGTTTACCATAAAACAAAACTTACGTTGCGAAGATTTGTGTTAAGCCCCGTTTTAGGTTTAAAAAGAAGCATAAACTGTTTATTGTTATAAAGCTAAAAGTAGACACTTCACTCCGAATCGTATCGATCGCTCTGTCTTTTCACCTCGCTTTGTGTGAGGAGCAGTCGGAGCTCCTGCTGTGAGGACTAATCTATGTTTCCTTGCCTCCGTCTTCGCCTTTCCCCCCTCCCTCGTCTCTCTGAGGTCCGTCATTAGCAGTCGCAGCTCTGAGTGCAGCTCAGCGGAGCCCCGGGGCCAAAGCTTTGTGCTTTAATTACCCACCTAATGAGTCAGTGGTTGGTGGTGCCTCCCCCATCCTGCTTCTCACTCACATACACATTTACTGCTCTCGCATCGTTCCCATTTGACTTATCTACTTAATCACTCCTTTCCTCGGTGACACAGTTTGACTCACTTCTCACCAACTTACACGAAGATATTTATTTTGTCTCTGGTTCAGAGTCACTTCAGATTCAGACCAGCTTTTCAGTCATTATTGTTGATCTTCTGTGGGGTTTTATTGACAGATCTGGACATTTGGTCAGAGGTGTTTTTTTGTCAGAATTCCCTTACAGGTGTCAAAAGCTTTAGCACTTTGTGACTTTTTTAGGAGACATTTTGTTGCACAAATCTTTTGAACATGTTCAAAACTCAAGCGACGAGATTTAGAGCCTCTGCACATCTTAACGATTGTTTCGAGACATTTTGGAGTGCACTTCTACCTTTAGCACTATTAAAGTCCAATCCGATCACCCAACATGGATGTTAGTGTCAGTTCTGTCCAAACAAAGTCTAAGTTGCACGTACATAAATTAAAATTCCCAAATTTGTGGATTCATTTGTTTCAACTGGCTTTATACATTTGCAAAACCCTTTTTTTGTGAATTCCCTCCTGCATGTTTGTGTAATTTTGTCCAACTAGAATCTAAAGTTCAGTTTTAATTAACATCTACACCGTATTTAAATGCAAACCAAATTTAATGGACCCGTTCAGGCGTAAGACCTCAGAAAGAGCTACTAACCCACGCTCAAAGGCTGATGTTTATCAGACAATAACTTCTGTGCCAAAAGCAAAAAAAAAATTAAAAAGACAAAAAGCACAAAGGCAACAAATTAGCATAAAAGCAGGTAATGACAGCAAATGTCACACCTGATAATAAATAATGACACCTGCGGTGGATGATCAGGAAGACAGGCTGTTATTTTACTGCCAAGCAAACCGGAACATGGAGCAGACTCTCTGTTTCCTCTCAAACCGACATTTTCATTTTGGATGAGAAGAAATGCTGTTTGAATTTGGCTGAAGGGCCAAACGTGAGATAACAGGACATGCTTTTAGATCCAGCCAGAAACTTCAGACAAAAATCTGTTCCTCTTTGTGTTGTAAAAAGAAAAAAAATAAAGCTGTGAAGGATGAAATTATTATTGATCAGCTGTACAATCTTTTCTCACAGTATTATAAACCCTTTTATTGTGTTTTGTCACCAGAAGACTTTCTGAAAAACGTATCTGAAGCTACTCTCTGAAACAGCACAGATTAAGGTGGTAATCACTCTCATATTTATTCATTCACTAATTTAACAACTTAATATTCCCCAATTTATTCCTCTTCAAGCTCCTTCTTGCTTGAACAATGCCTTAATCACTTATCTGCTTGTGCTCATGTGTACAGAAAGGCAATCAGAAGAACCAAATCCACAAGCCAAATACTGAACGTTTGAGTGAAATTCAAATCAAATCTTATTACAGAGCAGAATTTCCTGCTTTCACACAGGCTGCAGACAAACACTCTGCCTGTGCCTTCACACCTCCTGTGCTCTGCCGCCTCTCATTCTCACAGAAACACTGATGGGATCGCACCTGCCTGGCGAGGAGAACAGTCTGCTCCTGGACATGATGACACTTGCTGCGCTTGTAATGTGGAACCAAACTGCTTCGGGGGGTTTGATTCCCAAATCCACAGAGTGTGTTATCAAACCGTGAGAAAATTCACTGAAACCTGGCAAACAAAAAGGAGTTTTCAGCCTGGTGTTGGTTGTCAGTAACGAAATATCAATTTGAGCTCTAATAAAATCTAGTAGCTTGGTTTTTTTTTATTGCAATTGACTAAATATAAACTCCAAATGCTTGTACGGGTACAAAAAGACGCTACTACTCCACTTTCTTCCAATTGTCCCATGCCTAATTGGTGATTCTGCATGTAAAAGTGACTGGACGTGTGAATGATTGTCAGCTTATTACTCAGATACATCTGGGAAAGGCTCAAGCTTCCTCACAGACACAAAGCCAGGAGAAAAAGAAAGTCATCATCAGCGCGACCACCTTTATAAAGCAGGAGTTTTGTCTTTTTTCTTTACTCTGGAGTATACAGCCACACACCAGGGTGGAAAGACAACAGCAATGACTTTAGAGAAGCAACTTTTGACGCACATCAGTCTGGAAAAGATCTAAAGTCATTTCCAGACATTTTGGAGTTCATCGTTCTACAGAGAAAAATTATGTGGAAAGCATTTAAGACAGCCGCCAATCTTCCAAGGTTCCAGCAAATTCCCCCTGAAGGTCAGACTGTGCAATGCTCAGAGAAATGAGCTCCATCTCCTGCCTCAGTTGGCAGATTAAAGGTTAAAGGTCATGACTGATTATGTTTTTGGAACATCTGCAGGTTTGGAAAGTTTCATTTGAAAGAAGGACAAGACTTCTGGGACAGAACCAGACTGCAGGACAGATGTTTACCCATAAATTACAACACAAACACTTCATCCCAGCTGTCAGCACGGTGGTGGAGGGCTGATGGTTTGGGTTGATTCTGGAGTCAGATGTGAGGCTGTCTGTCCAGCAAACAGGACATTGATCCCAAACACAGCAGCTAATCTACAACAGAACGGTCCGGTCAGAGTCCAGAAGAAGAGTCGGACGAAATTCTTCCAAAACCAGACAAATAAAAAAAAACACTACTGAGAATTATTGCTGCTGAAGGACGTTCTCCAAGCTACTGGATCGGGGATAGATTTGTTTTTTGGTTTAATGAATAATGACAGGCTCTGTTTGTCTTTCTGTAAGCTTCAGGTTAGACTTAAATAATTTTAAAATCTGGAAAAAAACAGATAACTTTTCATTATGTCCTGAAACATACAAAAGTAAAACTGTAACAATGAATAAATGAGATATAATCTCGTAAATGCAACATTTATTTTGCACAAACCTCTAAACTAGACATAAGTCATGACCAAAGTTGCTTGTCAAATTAGTTTTTTGACAGGTTTTAATGTCGACGATTCATGAAAAAATGGTGAAGCATCTGCAAGGAGGAAAAATTCAAACTCTTGACCGGAGAGGAGGGAAAATCTGAAACCAGGAAACAAATCAGACATGTTTTCTGCTCCTTCAGCTGCAGTTAAAACGCCCTCCGGCAAGGTGCTTCACCACAAAGACAATCTGGTGCAAATTGGCAGCAGATTCTGGTTGTGCTGGGCAGCCTCCAGGTCTCCATATCTGTAACTAAGTTACCATCAAGGTTGTTGCTGAATGAAAGTCAAATAAAAACAAAAAGCCTGCACTTCCAACTAAATGTTAATGTAATTGCTGTGTTTGTTTTTTTTTATCTAGATGGAGCATTTAAGGCTGCTTGGGCAGATTTTGGAGCACACACACATCTCTCAGTCTGTGTCCCGCTCTGCTGTAGAAGCTTTTACTGAAGATGGGAAGAAAAGCAAGCCGTCTTCATCTGTTATTCGCCCCACTTAATGACTAGACCAGCGTATTTTCAAGCTGCATGGTTAAATGAAAAGGCGCAGGATGTCTTGATGGGAGAAAACTACCTGTAATTTGTTCAGCCAGTAAAAAGGTTTATATATAGAAAGAATAAAAGGGTCTGCGTCTCTCTCCCTCTGGTTCATTCTCTGTCTCTCTGTTTTTCTGAGGAACTCGAGTGTGCTTCCATCAGCAGTCTTCAGGCTGACAGGAGGCCTCTGGAGTGCGTTTTGTCCGCTCGACGCCACCTCCTCTGCTGACAGCCTTCAGTTGCCTGGAGACATCGCTCGAGACACAAGCTGTGGTAAATGAGCAGGTTGTTGATCAAAGCCCATGACGGCTTCGCTGCTGCGTTCTGAACGCCGCAGAGCCGGGGCGCCACTCTCACGTCCTGTTCACTGCTAACAACAAGTTGCAGGCTTTTCCATACCGTACACCATCATTTTAGCCTCCTCTAATAAAAAAAGGGGGGGAAAGAAATGCAGCATTCTCTGCCAAGACGTGCCTGCTTGATTGGGATGATGGGATGAGGGGGTTTCCTGCTATTAGCAATGCAAAAGAGCACAAATCTGAATTTTAAAGTACAGAGTTCTGCAGGGATGAAGCTGTCTGATAGGCTTTAGATGTTTCTGTGGCACCATAGGTCTGCTATTACATGCTTTGAGATGTTAATTGAGGAGCATAATTTACTCTATACTCAGAAATCTGCAACTGTGCATTGTGGGAATTATCCTGAAAACCAAAACCAGAAGTCTGTTTTTGCTGCAAAACAGATCAAAAATTCAGTCATTTTACATTTAAATGCCAGTAAATTGTAAATATGTGATAATAACAAAAACTGCTTCCTTCCTGAACCATCATCAACACGCTCCCTAAATTAGTTTTGGATCACACTCAATAAAATAATTACCTGTATGAGACTAAAATAGCTGCCTAAAATCATAAACTAAAAGCTGAGCTCCACAGAACTCTTGCTTTTAAGGCTGAATATCATAAAAAATGTGTTTTTTTGCATAAATATCCTGTCTTTTATCTCTTAAAAACATTACTGACCATTACAGAAATCCAACACAGCCTCACTCATGAAACATTAAAAACTGATTAAGGTTCTTCAAATTAAAAAAAATGAAAATTGCATGTTGCAGCATTTTGTGAAACAGTCATTAAAAAGAATGCAAATGATGCAAAAAGGTTTGTAATCTGAGTTTGAAGGAGTTTGCTGATAGTTTGACCCTCTGGTTTCCTCTTTTTGTTTAGTTTAAAACTTCATTTTTCTGCTCAGAGTTCAGAAAACACAGAGGCTTGGCTTTAAATAGTCCCTCTTGTAGCATCTATTCCTGGTTCCTAAGCTTCTTTTCTGGCTTCCCAGGTTATATCTCTCCCCCCGTCTGTGAAGTGCATAAACGTTCCCTGTTAAAATATGCAGCACATCTCTGAGAAAGATGTCAGTTTTTCTGCCTGTTTTACCATTGGGCCAGGTTGAAATATGGGGGAAGGGGCCCTATTTCCATTTCCATACATGCCTGGAGGTTATGACCCTTGTCATTTACTTGCACTGATTTATTAAAAAGATGCAGTCAGTTTACCGTTGCAGATCAAATCTGTCATTACGCAGGCAGAAAGTCGTCTCTCAGCCGGACATCTCCAGTCACGGTGCGGAGAGTTGAATCATAAAGCTGAACAAATTTACAGAGGATATGCCACCTTTGAATCTTAACAAAGGTAAATTATTTTGTTCCTCTCGGCTCCAAACCTCAGCTCAGCTCCTCACAGCGGAGGAAGAACCCGACATGTCAAAGCAGATCCGCTGCAAACAGAACGCCTGTCCGAACCACCGGGCCGCGAGGCGTTTGATGTCAGTGTTAGGAGTCTGGGTGCGAGCAGGACTGTCAGCAGGAGCTTTCGGACGTCACAACATGTTTCTGGAAGTGTTGTGATCGAGATTCAAGGCAACATCTGGAAGTTTGTCTGCTGGGAGCTCACATGCCACAGTTTTCTGACACTTCAGCAACACTTGAACTACAGGATCCAGAAGTTAGACCTGAAATCATCTCTCCTGGAAGTCATCTTTAGTTAACCTGGCTCCACTGAAAACCCGAGGAGCCCGTAAACATCAGGGTAACACGGAGTCTTTGTTAAAGGCTCCACCAGCCAACTGTTACTCAGTCTGTTGCGCACTCACTTCCTCTATAAATAACAACAAAGTGTGAAACGTTCAGGCTTACAAACAGCTCCTGACTGTGAAACTGTTTCAGGCTGAAGCTGCTCTCCAGGCCTCTTCTTCCTGCAAGTCTCACAGCACTAACTGACATTTAACGTCACCTGTCAAAAGATTCTCTGAGCATTATTCACACTGAACGTTTACAGGTAATCTATGAAAGTCTAATGTTTTTTTGCCTGTGTCTGCAAGTGTGAATGTGTGTATCTCATGGACAGTTTTGAATGAAACATGCAGAAAGTAATCATTAAATGTAGATTTGTTACTGATGACGGCCCCCACAGCTACCTGACATTAGAAAACATGTCTACAACGCAGTCATTTTTACAGATACTGATCTAAGATTTGGTGTGGCATCAGCCAGGACTCTTCATGAACACATATTCAGAGCACTAACAGATTGCAAAGTGCTTTGTTTAAAATTTTGCCAATAACGGCTGAAAATGAAGAGATGGCTGTGCATGAAAATCCCAGAACTTTAGCAGTTTATAGCTGATTAGTTATTTGTGTTAACAAGCAACTGAACAGGTCAAATTCAATCCACTTTGATCCAAAACAGACCAGTTATATTGCAATTAAACACAGTTGATACAGATCTAGTTACATAGAACCCCATTAAAGTCAGTTCTCTTCATTCATCCATTTTTTTAATCCGCTTCTCCCTCCCGGGTCGCGGAGGAGCAGGTGCCAAACTTCAGCAGCCACTGTGTGGACAGGCAAGTCCATCACAGCTCCCAACACCAAGTGTAATTTGGTAATTTAGAGTCACTAATTAAGGGGGAGGCGATCTTGCGACAGATACAGATCTAGAGGCAACAGCTCCAACTGCTCGGCCACAGTTCGGTTCAGTCAGTTAAAATCCAGTTTAATTCATTTTAAAAGGAGCCACGCTGCATCACCCACAGTCATAACACCCGCTGCCTTCTCTGCACTTTCTCTGCTCGCCTCACATTTCAGGTGAAATCGTGCAGGTGATTATATCTCAGCAGAGCGACAGAAATATCACCTACAATATTAACTGTGAACCATCAACACAAAAAAGAAGACTGTATAAAATGACAATTTAACTTTAAAGCTTGCAAAGTGAAGTTACTGCAAGTTGCCTTCTGGGGATCATTAATGTCTCCACCAAGTTTATCACCAATCAGTTCAGCTGCTGTTTCTGTCTCATTTAAGGCTGCACTGTTAGCACATACAAGGAAAAAAAAGTTAATTCAGCCTCTTACTCCAACAAAGCCATATATCATCTGATCCTTAATCACTCTTTGAGAGGGAGGAATATGGATGGATGGTTTCAGAGCAGATTTTCACGGAGCTGCACCAGAGGGCCGCCGGGAATCAGGAGACAGAAGCATATGCTAATAGAAACACAGCGCTAATCCATCACCAGGTCTCTTCAGAAACAATTAAGTCAAATTATAGCCAGCCCCCCACTTTGGCACTTTAATCTGGCTCCAGATGGGGACCCTGTTGATCAACAGGTGGCCTCTCCTCTTATGAACCTCCATCCCACCGCTGTCATCCGAGTCTTCAGAAACAATACTGGACCAGAAGGGCCAGACATCCCAGTGAAATATGAGACGCGTGTGTAATTATGATGGAGCGAGTGTGCGTGCGCGATATCTATTTCACAATTAACCACCTACTGTGCCTCTGTCACACCTGTCTCTGTCTTTTGTCTGCGATTATAACAATAGGCTGAAAATGAGATTCAAGCAGCCTCTGCATTCATGTTTTTCACACTTCAGCCTTTCATGTCACTCTAAAACAAAGGAAATTAACACTGAGACTATGCATGGAACTTTTTTATTGTGTAAAAATGTCTGATTTGTCTGGAAAACAACACTATTGTTTTCCTGTGTACAGCTTCTTCCATACTTCAGCAAACATTCAGCTAATTCAGCCTTCCAGGTATCAAAATGTTTAGCTCGTTTGGGACATTACGGCTAATTTTGACTTCAATCGACTGTTTGGCTGGTTTTAGCTTTTAGCCACTGTTTTGTTTATTTTAGCTAGTAAAACTAGTTTTAGCAATAAGCTACTGTTTTGATCATTTTAGCTATTAGAACTAGTTTTAGCAATAAGCTACTGTTTTGCTGGTTTTAGCTCTTAGCCACTGTTTTGATCATTTTAGCTATTAGAACTAGTTTTACCAGTAAGCTACTGTTTTGCTGCTTTTAGCTTTTAGCTACTGTTTTATTCATTTTAGCTGATCAGAACTAGTTTTAGCAATAAGCTACTGTTTTACTGGTTTTAGCTTTTAGCTACTGTTTTGCTCATTTTAGCTTTTAGCTACTATTTTATTCATTTTAGCTGATCAGAACTAGTTTTATCAATAACCTACTGTTTTACTCATTTTAGCTTTCAGCTACTGTTTTATTCATTTTTGTTTTTAACTTCTGGTTTGCTAATTTTAGCTTTTAACTACTGGCCTAAGCTTTTAGCTACTGTTTAGCTTATTTTGTCTTCTAATGTTTTGCTATTTTTAACTTCTGCTTTGCTGGTTTTACATTTTAGCGACTGTTCTGAACATTTTAGCTTTTGTTTAGCTAATATTAGCCTCTGTTCTGATTGTTTCAACTTTAATAAATCTGTTTTAACAAATTACAACAAAGTCAATCAGCGCTCAGCGCTCTTTTCACATAAAATGCTAATTGTTCAAGTTAAACAATCATTTTCTTTTCATCTGAGATGTTTTTGTCATTTTCTGAACAGAAACAACAGTTTTTCTCTTCCTGGTGTCTGCTTGTGGACACAGAGTTTGTTTCCTTTAAAAAATACTGACATTTACGGGTGAAGCCTGAAACCTTCGGCAGGCGAAGCTGTAAATGAGGTTATTCCCCCGGCGGTGAGAGCTTCTGAGCACTGTATACACACATCATCATAAAGCATCAAGTCCACCTAATCAGGGTGGTGTTGGCCTTCGTCACAGAAGAAAAGAGAATTCTTCATCCATGTTGCAGCTGGGGATGATGAACTCTGATTGCTTTTCCCTCGTCTCTCCTCCATCACTGCGAATTCATCACGCTGACAAATCGCTTTCTGCGTCCCACGTGGGTGTTAGCGCAATCAAACTGTAATGCGCGCACTAATCGACCCCAATCAGCACCTTGTTTCTGCGCGGGGAGGGCTGAGGTGTCTCCTGTTGGATTCGGAGAATAAAATCCCATAAAAAGGTCTGCGAGGCTCACTGCACCATCTGAAGACGTAGCTCTCATCAGCTTCATAAAGAGTCAATCTGGCTTTGCATTTTCAGTGAATTTTCCAATCCATTTGTCGAATGCACTTAAATAAAACATCTGTTTTCTTCTCTTATTGATGCTGAAAGTCCTGAAGGTCTCACTTAACATCTGACTGACAGACGAGTGGTGTTACAGGAACAGAAAACCTGCATGCCAAACCATAAACTGAACTTCAAATATTCTTTTGATAGATGCATCCAAATCCTAACATGTCCTCCGGGAAAGGCTGGTGGAAAACTTCAGAAGGTCTGCAGGAATGAGCTGGAGCCGGTTAATGGAAGTGAGAATAAAGTTTGGCACAGGGAGAAGCAGCCATTTCTCCTAATCACTGTCTCCTTCCTAATAAAAACAATTTACACAAAAACTGATGATTCTCTCCTGTGATGTGCACCTATCCCCCCTCCTGACCCCGAGGATAAACGCACAAGTCATGGTATTATCAAAACAAAAAAGTGTTGATGCAATTTCTAAATACTGCTCTAATTTCTAACTTTTAACTGGTTATGTACCAATTTATAACAGGTCAGCCAGTCAGTCAAAGTTATTTATTAGCTGTCATTTTTCAGGGGCTGATTACTGACTTGTAACTAATTAAAGTCTCAAAAAACTCAACACAAACAGATGTCTTCATTTCTTTTGCATGGATTGTCTGCAGCGGATTCTTAACTCATAGATCAGTTCAGGGTGTGAAAGGCTCCTTCTCCTACTGAGCGTGATGAAAAAATAAAAAAATAAAACATAAAACATGCATGGGGAGAGCATGCAAACTCCACACAGAATGACCCCCGACTGAGATCTGAACCACAGACCTGCTTCCTGTGAGGACAAGGTGCTAACCGCAGCTTCACGGTGCAGCCTTTAAACGTAACAACAGATCAAACTCTTGAGTTACAGGTCTGTCTATGTTCCAACTTTCACTTAAGGCCATGAGATGTGGATCGTGACCAAAAGAAGGAGATCCCAGAAACAAGCTTCCTTCTCAGGGGGGCTGGGCTCAGCCTTGGAGATAAGGAGAGGAGCTCCGTCATCCAGGTGGAGCTAGGAGAGGAGCTGCTGCTCCTCCTCATCTTAAGAAGCATCATCTGATCAGGATGGCTCCTGGGCTCCTTCCTCAGGTGTTTTTTCTTCCTGGGCTCCTTCCTCAGGTGTTTTTTCCTCCTGGGCTCCTTCCTCAGGTGGTTTTTCTTCCTGGGCTCCTTCCTCAGGTGGTTTTTCCTCCTGGGCTCCTTCCTCAGGTGGTTTTTCTTCCTGGGCTCCTTCCTCAGGTGGTTTTTCCTCCTGGGCTCCTTCCTCAGGTGGTTTTTCTTCCTGGGCTCCTTCCTCAGGTGGTTTTTCCTCCTGGGCTCCTTCCTCAGGTGGTTTTTCAGGCATGTTCCACTGAGAAGACCACGACCAGAACTTTCTGGAATAATTATGTGTCCTCTCTGGCTTGGGATCCCCCATGAGGAGCTGGAGAGTGTCGCTGTGGAGGAGAGGGATGTCTGGGTTTACCTCCTGGATCTTTTTCCTCCCTGCGACCCGAAAACGTATAGATGGACAATCAGAAAAAGAGCTGCTCAGATATGCTTGTATGACACCGACTGATTTGGAACAAATATTGTTCCTGGAGTTATGTTAGAGGACATTTCCAGCATGTGTTCTTCCTTTTCTAACAATGACAAGGTTGTCGAGCTGTTTGCATGCTTTGTCAAGAAATCCTCAGCCATGGTCTTTTGGCATTTTGAGCACGCTGTCTGTGAACTGACTCATGATGAAATAACTCAGTGTCACACCTTGGTTAAAATAAAACTGTCAGAGTCAATTTCTTCTGTTTGTTGGAAGCATTTATCCATGGCCTGGTTCTGACAGCACAGACACTGACACTTAGGTCAAAAATAAATTGAGACCTACATCAGTACTGAATATGGACTGCTATGTCTCAAGGATACTGTTAAAAAACAGCGTAGAGTCTGTTTTTGCTTTATTTTAAGGTGTTTTGTGGCCTTCAGGAGTCAGGTAAAGCAGGTCCAGAGACCACTTTCAGTGTATTTATATCACTACTCTTTTATCTACATTTAATCCAGATTTTTTAGGTTTTCAAAAAGAAAATATTTACAAAATTAAAAACAAAGCATTCCTTGAATAAATTAGACTGAGATCATCTTCTGTTGTAGTTGTTTTGTAGCAGTAAGGAGGAAAAAAATCATCATAAGATGCCAAACTTAGAGTATGTGCTGGGAATGACTCTCAGCTACTACCACACCAAGTTTGAGCCCAATATCTGTAGAACCGGCTGAATTTTGGCCATTTTTCTGTTTTCAAAAATCAGTCGGCTGTAGCAGCCAATTAGTTTCAAAAGTGAGTCATTTTTAGATTTACATTCAATGAATATTTCCTAAATATTTCAATAAAATCTGTTTGTTGGTTCATGGGATATTTTGCTAACAGGCAGAGTTGACTCCAGATAGTTAGGGCTCAGAATATGTTTTGGATTGACTGAGTTAAAACCATTTTTGTGTGTTTTGAAGGACAGTTGGCTGTGGCAGCCATGTTGAATCAGTTGTAAATATTTATACAGTGGTTCCTTTCAGCAAGTTTAATTAAAACTTGTCCCTCGGTTCAAGATATATTTTGCTAACAGACACACAGATAGGGTCAGAAAGACTATCGTCCGCCTTTGAGTTCAGCAGATGAAGACAGAAACTCATTAATGACAGTTTTATTGAGAAAACTCACCTCATCTAAACAAACCTTTGTTTTGTTGACAGTCGATTGTTTTGGAGAACTGAAGACTTTCATTTCTCATTCCGATTGCTGATAACAGAAACGGACACCTTTTCTCATAAAATAAAAAGATTAATGGAGGTTATAAAACGAGCTGACAGTTTAATGCCATAAGTTGTGTTTGTTTATGATGCTGTTGTGTTTTTAAACTCAAACAGGTTTTTTTTTTGTTTTGTTTTTAAAGAAATTTGTGACTCTTTAAGGAAAGCTGCAGCCTCTCCTGATCAAAGTTTGAAACCTGCCTCCGTCTCAGCGGGGCGACAGCTGAGAGTTTCATTATCAAACAGGCGAGGGGAAGTTATTCACAACGTTCTCGCCATTTTCTTTCTCTCGGGGAAGTGATGGAGAGGCTGCGAGCGAGCTGTGGGACGTTGTTGTGCAAAGAGCTCAGCGATGGGAGGAATCTAATAAATCAGGTTTCCATGACTGTTTGTTTTCACTTCAGACTCCTTCGTAAGATAAGAAAACTGTGCAGCCGTCTTAAGATTATAAAATTATTTTCTCTTCTCTGCAGGAAGGTCAAGCTTTTTTTCCCCTCAGATCAGTTTGCATTTTAGTGGAAACAGCTTTTCCTTCATAAAAAGAATCAAACTTAAGATTTTTCCAAATACACCTGAAGATTTAACCTTGAACTGACATCTATTACCTGCAGAGTTAACCTAACCAGGTTGTCCTTCAGTGATCTGATTTAACTATTTCTAAGATTATTGATGATTAGTTGAACTACAGAACTAGATCTCAGTCTCAGGATATGCAGGTTTTTATTTGTACTGGTTCATCTTGTTGTTCCTGTCTTTAGTTTTGTGTTTTTATGTTTAGTTTTGTGTCTTCTGTCAGTATTCACCTGTCCTCAGTTCAGCACCTGTCAGCCTGACACGCCCCTCTGCACCTGTCCCTTGTTTGCTAATCACCTCACCTGTCCTCCTCCTCCTCAGCCTCGGTCTTTAAAGCCCGGTTCTCAGCTTCACGTACCCGCTGGTTTGTTGTTTGTTTGGCGTCCTGCTCAGTCTGGTTTCCTCGTGTCTCCCTCCTCTTGTTCCCTGGTTTTGACATTTCTTGTGAGTTTTTGTTTACCAGTCTTTGCTGCCATTTGTTTTCATCTCTTTTTTTACTTTAAAAGCTCCTCATGTGGCCGCGTTTTGGGTCCAAATCCTCCAGCCGCCGTTTGTGACACTCGGCTGTTCAACCCAAGTTTTCTGCTTCCAGATGTGTGCAGGTTCAAGATAAAAGAAGTGGAGATAAGTAAAATCACAAAGCAGGAAGAAAAGCCCAAAACTCAATTAAATTAAAGGTCTAGTGTGCGTTTAAACTGCATATCACTTGCCATCGTTGATCCCAAAGTTTTAGACTAAGATGAGTTGTAGCCTCTTGGTCAAACCTTAAAAATAACGTTATGTACGATCTCATGAGATGGCACGCTCAAACTACGAGTAGCGTTTGACTCTCAGCTACTACCAGAACAAATTTCAGCCCAGCATCTGTAGAATCGGCTGAATTAAAGCAGTTTTTGTTTTGTAAGCTGTCAGGTCAGCGTCTCGAACTGATGGCTCCAAAAGTTTCATACAAATACATCGTCTCCCTTTACCTTTTTAGTGGTGGGTCATAATGCCACTACAGTGTTTTCCACGCACGAATAGATCTGGCATTTATCATCATGTATTTCATTACTGAGTCGCCTGAAACTGAGATACTGTTCGTTCAGATTTATGATTATTATAAAAGTCTGTTTGCACCGAATCTAGACTGAAAATAACAACTACTCCAGTCAAAGAGTGTACTGTAAATAATTTTATTTTCTCCCATTCGGGCTCTATAATTTTAGATTAAAGGTGTTTTAGTTGACTCGTGTAGTTAATTAGACGAATGTGAACATGAACACCGAGTCGATATGAGGCTGTTTGATGAACACGATTAGCTCTGCACTCGTGTGCTCCTTCTCATTATGAAGAAACAGCTGAGGAAACTTTTATAGCCTGCTTCTGTGATGATTTAATATAAATAAAAAGCAAAGAAGAAGAGCTGGCACCCATTCCTTAATCTCTGACAGCTAACGGAAACAAACTTCTGTTTTCAGCGTCAGTTTGGCTGAAACGTTTCTCATTAAGATGCTTGAAAGTCAAACGTTACGGTTCTTCACTTTCCACCCAACACTGCTTTGATGGTTGAGGCTTCTTTCACCTCAAACCCGAGCAGGTGAGGGTTTTATCTAATCTATCGACTGTTGGGGACACATTTTGAACGTCACCTGCAGGGAAGTCTCCAAAGAGTCTCGAAACAGTCACGAGTTCCTGCAACTCGTGAAGCTTTGAATGTGTGCTGCTACTTTTCCCTGGAGGTCTCAGCGTCATCTCAGGGGTATAGATGATATACACATATTTGGCTTTCATGAATCAGAAAGTGTGGGAAATATGAAACAACTTTGGGAGAGTTTGGCCACCTGTGAAACCAAAATTGTGACTGATTGGAGACATAACTGAGACATAATTAGGACACTTTTATAGCTGAAGGTGGTGTTTCATTGGGCTGCTGCTTGTTGGAGACTGTTTGTCAACCAAAACTGCTTAAAAATCTGCACATTTTCTGTAGCAGTCTCAGTGAATTCTGAGCATTTGCAGCCAGCGAGCCGTGTGCTGACTCAGCTCTGTGGGCGAGCAAAAATGGAAAACTTTAACCCCTAAAATTCCACCGCTGCTGCCATCATCCGCTCCCTGTACAGCTATTAGGTAAATATAATACAGCATAAAGCTGCTCAGACTGACACCAACATATTTTACTCTCCGTCAGCTCTGAAAACCATCAGAACAAACATTAAACCTATAAAAGGACGTCACCATGCAGCGTTCTGGTAATCCACTTTAATTAATAAAATCCCAACAAAACAGACATTTTTAAATACTTCCAAGGAAGGCTGGTTAATTATGTTTAATCAGCCATCAGGTGAGTGAGGCATCCAGGTAATAACCCTGCCGCTTATGTGATTTTTCAAAAATCCCAGCTTATTTCCATGTGCTTGGCTCGGAAAACTGTATTTCAGGTGGTGGACATTTTTTGTTGCCCACCTCTGCTCATATCCTACTCACCTGATGATGATTTTATCTGCCAGAGTACACTTTTGAAACGAATATATGCAGATTTAAACCATTTTTTAAATAGTTATTACTTATCGTGAGATGTAATTTCAAGCGAGCCTCTGCAAGGAAACTGAGAACCCTCGCAGACGTTTAAGGACATCCTGAAGACTCGCTCCTGACGCTAACTAGTGCTCAGCAGTCGCAGGTCAGTAAGATGCGAGCCGTAGGTTTCCAGCGTCAGTTTCCATGGCGATGGATCTCAAACTAAAAATCTCAAACTGAAGCCGTAGTTACCTGGATAAGCCTCTAATCCTGCTCCGCAGAGCAGAACGCAGACATTGAACCCAAAAACACATTTTTCTTTTCCTATCTGGGACGAAAGGAGTTCAAGGCTGAAGTAACTTCCTGTATATTCTGCTTTTTAGGCTCTAGAAATAGCCACACACACACATACACACACAAATACATTCGTTCCTCTATGGGAGGTGTATATCAGGGGGAGGCTGGAGACCAGCGGAGGTGTTTTGTTAAATTTAGATTGTTTGCTCTTCTGCTGTGGAGACCCTGATTGCATTTGAACACAATCAATACTGGCATATTGGATCTGAGTGAGAGGGCAATAAGAGCCAATAAAGCTTTGAGGGGGCGCTCAGGCGTATTATCTGTCAGGCAGGCAGGAAAAAGCAGCACGTTAGGCCCACAGGCCATGTTCAAAGATGAAATGCGGCAGAACAAACGAACGTAAACACGGGACAAACCGAGACGGAGCCGGGCCAGAACGTACATCTATTCCAACACGCCACAAACAACCCCTATCTTGGTTTCTATCTTTCTCCCCTCATTTCCTCTTTGTTCAACACACTCACTTACTCTGACGCAGGTTTCCCACCCACGTTCAAAATTAAGATCTGAAAAATAAAACCCAGACAGTCTCAGGATGTGTTATTTTGCCGAAGCACGGAGATGGTTGATAAGGAGGTAATTTAAAAATCATAGCTACGACTCAATCTCAGAAATCTTGAAGGATTTTCGATAACAAACAGCTCCAAACATTCAGATGTCTCTTCGAATCTTATTTACTGTTCTACACCTGCTCTCGATTTGTTTTTCCTGTTGTTCTCCGGCCTTCTGACCCTTTGTCTTATTTCCAATAAGAACTGACATCCAGCTGAGAAAACCTGCGGCACATCCATGCCTGAACAACCAGAATCTAATCACAGGGAAAATGTCTCTCTGGGTGTGGGAAATTACATTTCAGACGCACACACGCATCACGTTTAGCTGTAGCCTGCACAGAAAGCATGGCAGGACGAGCTAATCTTAAGCATATCTCTGAGCAGGGCGGAGGGCAGAGAAACAGGAAGGAACCAGGCAGAAATCTGCGTTTCCTGTTGCCGAAAACTTTGTCAGCAGTTGCAGCTGTTTGAACGTGCTGAGCTCGGGTTCTGTCGCTCTCATAAAACGCTGCTCAGACATCTGTGCCTTCGCAGACAAAGGGTTGGCATTTTGCTGCCTGAGCGCTTCAAAACGAAACACGCCTCTCAGAAGGAGGCCGGAACAAGAAACGACGACACAGGCGTGAGTTTGTACGGCCGACGTGTGGCAGTTTGTGCATACTTTGTACAAACGTCCGGAAGATTCCAGTTTATCTGATGCTGAACAAAAACAAAGCTCTAAAAACAGATATTGAGCTAATATTAGGTTTTGCAGTAGCTGAGTCGGATCCCAAACACATATTCTGAGCTCTAACAGACTGCATGAGATCTTTGCTTAAAACTTTGGCGTGCAGATCTTTCAGCAATGCTTTTTTCATTACGCTGAAATGAGAGAAAACTGAATTATGCTGGTGTAGATTCTCAGTCATCCAGGCCATGGTAAAAATTCAAAAAAGGGTTAAAAACCAAAAACAATTGGACTTCTATTTTGTAGTTGAAGACATTTCACTTCTCATCCGAGGAGCTTTCTCAATTCAGAAATAGAACTGCACCTCAAGGATAAGGGACACTCCTTTGAGGACCAAAATGTTCATATTTTGGACCAAGAAGACAGATGGTTCGAGAGGGGGGTAAAAGAAGCCATCTATGTCAAAAAGGAGAAACCAACATTAACAGAGGAGGAGGTCTCAGATTTCAGCTTTCAAAAACATATAATGGAGCTTTAGGCCTGATTTCCAGTCAGTTTCACTCCAATCAACACCTGCACTCATGTGACAAGAGTGGCCCCTCAGTGAGTCAGACAAACAAGGACTCTAACGAGCCTCCATTGTTAGGAGAGTGAGAACAATTTGCAAGCAATCCAGCTTACATCACATCTCAGCTTTAAAAGCTCAACTCCACACTCTCTATTTCTGAATTGAGAAAGCTCCTCGGATGATTCAATTACAGAATAGAAGTCCAGTTGTTTTTGTTTTTTAACCTTTTTTTAAGAAAACTGAATTATTTCAATAATGAGATCTGAGTTCCAAAAGGAAGTCCAGATTAATAATGAAGTAGTTTTGGTTTGATTTCTCGTTCTGCATTCTTAAAACTCATCATTTTGCTGAGTTTTGGTTGCATCTGACCTACAACCATCTTCTGATCCGAGCCGCTCAGACACACCTCCAGCTCTGTGGGTACAATGGAAATAAAATGTAAAAACTCGATGACCGTGAATTCAGTCTTCAATGTCATTCTCCCCCCCTTTCAGTAACTGTGATTCAATTCCAGCTCTCAGGCCGAGGAGCCGGGGGATAAATCCCAGCTCCCCCGCCGTTTGTGAACTAATCTCCCCTCAGAAAGCAGCTCCGGCGTGAGCCGTTCCTGCTGACCCATCCTGAATCTCAGTCTTATGTGTAAAAGGAAAGAAAGAGGGGGGGGGGGGCTTCTCACTCACCTGCCACCACTGCTACAGCTCATATTAACAAGGGGACTCGGGGCTCTGGGGGGCTTTGCATATAAATGATGTGTCTCGTTTCTAAGATGATATCGAACTGTGCGCCCGGCCCTTTATGTGTGTGTGTGGGGGGGCTTTTATGCAGCTAACTAGCTCTTATGTCAAGGGCAACGTCGTTCTTTCCCTTCCTACACGCTGCAGAGATTCTGCACATTGAGCAAGTTTCCAGTGTTTCATTCCTGCCGGTGGATTTTAACATTTTGGGAGTTAATGTCCCCGAGTCTGCAGCGCTCAGATTTGGAGTCAAATGACCGGTTTCCACACCACCTGACACAGCAACAGCCAAGCATTTTCTCAGTTCCCCTTAGTGTCGTGATCTTAGTATCAATTAGACTTGGGTTTTGTGTTCTGGGGGGGTATTTTCAAGCTTTTTCAGGCTTGAATGAATGCAGCCGAATGACCATGAAACTGCTCCAAATGTGCAGTTGGTTGGTTCACGTTGATATTTAAAGCAGGTTTATTACGTACAACTCTTCACCAATTTACTCCCCCCTCCCTCTCATCGGTGTTTCTGCTCTGAGAGGTGTTATTTTTGTACGTTTGCTGGCTGGTGAGTAACCTGCGGGGACTCGGTGGCGGCAGCAGCTATGATCTAATTCTGTGGCGAGCAATTATTGCAAACATTATTCACGGTTGCAGCAGTGAACTCAGCATCACGGGGGCTTACAGTACAGAATCTCCCAACAAGAGAGAGCGGAAACAAAAACGTCAGCCTTTAATTTGCACCGTTTTAAATGTTCGGAGGCAGGCTGCTGCTGCTTCCGCTACTTTTATTTTTTATACCAAACATTTTCCCTTATTAAGCATTTCTCATCATGAAACCAGAGCAGTAAAATAGTGACTTTAACAGGGTTTATCCCCACAGACAACAAAGTGTTTAGTAGGACGATCACATTATATTTTCCTGCAGGTTTCTGGGTGATTTCCAGCTGTGTAAGAATGGGACCTTCAAGCTGTTTTGGGGTCACGAGTCCACCGTCGGGCTGCAGGATGTTAAAGGACTGATCAGGAAATTAGTATTTCTTTTTTGCATGCACTTTGAGCAGGAAGTTATTGGGATCTTTTTTAATTATTACAATATTAATAATAATATTATTATTTATTTTCTCGAGGAAAATGACCGTGATTGTAACTCTTTGAAGTTGTTGAAAGGTCAGGTTTAAAAAGTGCTGAAATTATAAATCAGCTAACAGAGAATCTCTTCAAAACAAGCAAGAAACAGCCTGCAGTTATTCATTTTGATGTGAGTTTCTCAATCATGAATTGATTATTCTGTTATCTCATGATAACCAAATTAATTCAAATTTGTCATCTGAATAAATCTTTTGTTTACTTAAGCTTTATTTTCTAAATGGACAAACAATTATGGTGCAAAAATGAGCAGTCCTGGTAGAAGAAGTTTATTCACGCAGTGTTTTGGTGCCGTGACACTTCAGGATGATCTAAAACTGCCAACCGTTTAGTCAACTTCACATGTGGAAAATCATGTGCTTTCACGGCTGAAAACATGTCAGATTAAAGGCTTAGCATGACTTCAAGGAATGCATATCGCCCCCGCGTTTCATTCCAGAGTTTTAGTCTCTTTTTTGGGTTAAAACCTTGAAAATAATGCTGGATTTTATACAGTATCACCGGGTGTCACACTCACTGACGCTCAGCTGCTACGTCACGCTTTAAATCAGCTGTAGATGTGCATCCGACGCTCACTTTCTGAGAGTTTCGTTAACATTTGTTCAGTGGTTCCTGGGATATTTTTAGTAACAGACAGACACAAACACACACTGATAAAAACATTATCGCTTCGGTTGATAAATATAGTTTTATAAACTGTAAATTCTGCATTAGCTTTATAACTGAGGAGTCGCATTAAAGGTTATGACTGAAACAACAAACAAAACAAAACATATAAACCCGTACTGGTTAATTTATAGGCAACACAGTGGTTGAGTAAACTAAATGTAACGACCCAGTATATTGAGTAAATAAACTAGCTGTGGTTTTTGTTGAAGCTAACAGTGTAAGTGTCCGTATTTATGACCGTGCCCTGCAGCTCTACAGAACCAAAGACTGTTTCCTTATTCATAATCTTTGATTCTGTTTAAATATTTTACAGGTTTCCTGCAGAAAAAAATGAATCATTACCCTCACTTACAGCACGCTACAAGGTAATTACACACTAACCCTTCAACCTAAAAATCTGCTGATGCTGCAAATTAATTCACACACTGGGGGGGNNGGGGGGGGGGGGGGCACGTATATGCATGTTTTGTAAACTTAATGTGCTCTTATGGGAAATGCACACACACACACTCATTTCAAAGAGAGAAACAAACTGGAGGCACCCTGACAGTGAAAAAAAGGAAACTGATTACTCTAAGTACTAACCCCCTCCATTATGGAGTCGACTTGTAGATAATAATAAAAATAATAATATGGCCAAGAGCCAGGCACACACAAAAGAGAGGCACCGTTTTCCCATCACCCCGCCCTCATTTCAGGTCCCGTAGGACGCCTGGCCCCCGGACGTTCCCCGGCTCCTTCATCCATCCAGCCCCGTCCGCCTGACAAACTAATGGAGACTAATCAACTGTCAGGATGAGCACGCCACACACTGCATCTCCCTGCTTCCTGTAGCCTCCCCCTCCACGCCAGCACACAAACAGGACCCCCACCCGCCACCATTTCAGCTCTGTCTGTCAGGGGGGGTGCAGAAATAACCGAGGGATGGCTACATATACAGCAGTCACTGCTCCCTGACCTGCTGCGTACGCCTTCATTTCCCATTAACTTCATGACCT
This sequence comes from Kryptolebias marmoratus, assembly GCF_001649575.2. Taxonomy (NCBI): domain Eukaryota; kingdom Metazoa; phylum Chordata; class Actinopteri; order Cyprinodontiformes; family Rivulidae; genus Kryptolebias; species Kryptolebias marmoratus. The sequence goes on from NC_051445.1 coordinate 2,102,779, forward strand.
CCATTACATATTTAGCCCTAATCTCGCTCTAATCCCGGACCTATAATCTTATTTTAGCCCCAACCTTTAGTCCGGCTGACTTTCTGTCTTCTTAATCAATAAAAATCAGAGTGAGAAATGAGCTCACAGCCAACCTAACCGTCTTATTTGGTGAGCAGAAAAACAGTATATTAAATATTTCACCTGTGATTTGAACACATCATGCAGATTATGAATAATATTCTCTGTGATGGAGTGGATTAATTCTGTAAATGGCTTTGGGTAGTTTAGCCTCGTTTATTTCTGCTGGCTCAGCTTGCTGCAAAATCTAATAAAGATTGAACTTGAACTGGTGTCTCTGACAAAATGAGAGATGAAGAAGGAGCTTTAGTTTTTAGGGGCAAAAAACTAAAGGAGACACATCTGTTCACATCTGGCTTCTTCCTTGCCTGATAGAGCTTTAAGCAGCATTTGTGGACGGCACAGTGAACTGTGTTTACAGACGATGATCTGTGGCAGTGTTCCTGCTTTGACCTTTGACCTCAGAGGTTTCTCTGGATTCTTGAATTTCTTTGATGAGCTGCAGAAGACGGGATATTCAGTCTTCCCAATTTTCCAGTGAGGAACATTATTCTGAATAAATTTAAATAAAATATGAGTTCATGAAATCTGTTTTTGTTTTCATTTTAACAACTTCACAGTTGTTTTTGTTTGTTTGTTTGTTTGTTTTTGGTATAGGGGTTGTATGCAATTTAAAAAAATAAAATAAAAACTCACTTTCACCCCTCCAAAACCTGTCTACACACTTATTTAGCGTCTTTTTATTCTCTCCAGGTAATGCAAAGCAATTTACCGTGTTTCTCATTCACACTTTCACACACGTTCTGTTCTATATTTTACACTTTATATTCTGCACTTTTATATAATCACTAATACAACAACAAGTGTAATGAGGCCTGGGTTCGATGTTTTGAACAAGGACACTTTGATGCCCAATTAGTATTTCCTATTTCAGTTTTTGGAAGTTGTGAACTCTACAATAAAAAGAAGACAACTAAATTAATGTTTTATTTAAAGTTAATGTGAAAAACAACCTGCTCATTTAGGCAACATTTAGAAAATTTGATCTTTATGTTTTAGAAAATGCAACATGTGAAAGAGTCTGGAAACCCTGAATTCAAAATAACTTGATTTAATCAATTCTTATTAATAAAACCGAGGGAAAGTTTAGGTCTTTTTTTAGGTTTTTTGAGTTTATTACAAGCACGTGAACTCATCCTCCTGATAAAATAAGAGAATATTTGTCCCTGAGCCATGCAGTCAGGTTTCTGTACCTCAGGAAGCAACACCCATCTCCCGTCTCATAAATACCTCTGATTGAGGACAGGAAGAGGAGAGGAGGCGACTCTGCAGGCGGATTCTCTCTGATCATGGCTATGCATTGGTGGAAGGGTGCTATCTTTGTAGAAAGAGACGGGTTTTTTTTTCTTTATTTCCATGCACAACACAGTCTCAGCATCTCTCTCCAAAGTTAACCCTCTCCTGGCTGATTATAGCCCAAAGGTGACCCGTTGTAACAGAACAACACTCCCAACTCGTCAGGCAACTTTTGGAAACTTTGTTTGCTATAGAAAGATGAACTGCGGCATGCATAATTTATAGGCGCCGGCAGGATGGTTGACATGTATTGGTGTGGAAAGTTCTATATCATTAGCACAAATCACGCCTGACTAACTGTCAGAACAGAAATTATAATGGATGCTGCAATACAGGCAACAAGCACTAATTAACACTCTGTCATTACAAGAAAATCATGATGAAAATTACAGCCAGCGTGCTCTTATTCCATGAGTGACAGATCCCTTCAGCATCGGAGTCTTTAATGTTTGTCTCCCGGGGGCTCAGTGTGATGGCATTTTCAGTGGGGGAGCGGTCAGACTAATCACATCGAAGGTAGAGTTATTATTTTTAGAGACGACAAACATCCCAGACGCATATTTTGTCTTGCAGATCAGGTGTTTGTTAAACTTCTTATCATGCAGTGACAGGATCCAAGGAAAACCTTGAGCTATAATCTCAGCTGTGCATGCAGAAGAGACTGCGATTTACATTTTTATGTCTTGGCTGGACAAAAAAAAAAAATCAGCTAAATAAAGATGTGAGGATCACTACGAATGCAGTGACGTTTGTGTCTGATTGAATGATCAAATAAGCTGCCAGGTGTCAACAAACAATCAATGCACAGGACTGTAGCTGATTGGTGTCGATCTTACCGTCTTTTCCTATCAGGAAGTCCAGGTAGCGATACATGTAGGCCACGCCCACCTTGGTCTCCACCTGTGGTCTCTTCAGGGTGGAGTAAATCTTCCCTGGACTGTTCTCCTCCGACGCCGGCTTCATCTTTCGCAGGCCGCAGCCCATGGCTCCACAGTTCGACAGTCAGACCTGCTGGACAGACAGACGGACGGGTTTTAACACTGTGAAGTCTGTGCAAAAGTTTTCAACCAACCGTAATGTCTTTTTCTTTCTGTTTGACTTTGACTGCTGTTCATTCTTTTTTTTTTGTCCTGTCCTTGTCCCTGATCTTGACAGCAGATAAATCTTCAGCAGATGAAATTGTTGTCTTTAAAAAAAGGAACAAAATCCATCAAAGACCTGACACGGCACCTGAGAGAAGCATCGTCTTCCAGACAAGTTTTCAGCTAACGGCTCTTTCGAAAAAAAAAAATCATCTTTTTGGAGATAAAACCTTATTTTCTGTCTGTCAAACGGTCTTATCTTTGGTATTTTTTATAGATTCGAATAAAGACACGGGAACAAACTGATTCTTTGTCACTGGTTGCTGGTAACAAAAAGCCTAACAATTCAATTTTAAAACTTCTTCTTTGCTAAGTTCTGTGTTTTTACAGATGTGTGTCTTTAATAAATGTCCCCTCACCGCCCACTTTATTAGGTCCACCTTTCTAGTACCTGGCTGGACGGCCTTTCTTCATGTTAAAGGTTCAACAAGGTGTTGGAAACATTCCTCGCAGATTTTGGTCCATATTGAGAAGCCAGCATCACTCAGTTGCTGCAGATTTATCAGCTGTGATGTGAATCCACCGCATCCCTGAGGTGCATGATTGGATTGAGGTCTGGTGTTTGTTTGTGGAACCAGCTGGAGTTCAGTAAATTGAGACTCATCCGAGCAGGCGATGTTTCCCTCGTCTCCTAATGTCCAGTTCTGGTGAGCCTGTGAGAACTGTTGCCTCAGTTTCCTGCTCTCAGCTGACAGCAGTGACCCCGGTGGGGTCTTCTGCTCCCAGGATTGGACGCGTTGTGTGTTCAGAGAATGAAATCTGCAGACTTTTGTTGGAACAACTGGTTATTTGAGCCACTGCTGCCTTTCCATCATCTCCAATCATTCTGCTCGTTCTACTCCGACTGGATATTTTCTCTTTTTCAGACCCTTTTCTGACTCGGCTGACATTTTATTTGAACACCCTTTCTTTGTGTTTTTCTTCATTAGGTAGGTCAGAGATTGACTTTTGGTTCATTTTCTTTTGAATAGCAAAGTTTAAAAAAAATTAGGATTTGTTTTGTTTCTTATTTTTATCTTTAGTGCATCCTGAAGCTACAAGAAACTCCATCTTCTGTCACTTAAACACCTGTGAATAAATATGTTCATTGTAAATTATGTTTTTGTGGCTGATGGAGATCTGAGGAAGATGGATCACCTTTGTGTTGCTTCGTCCACCTTTAGTAAGAGCATAAAAGTGTAAATACAACCCTGGTTCATCTCTTTAGTTTGGAGCCTTTTATTAACTGACTGATTCAGAGGTCAGAGTTAAAACCCTTCAGAAAGCTTGTAGAACTAGTCATCAAAAACACTTTAAGATATTAAAAGGAGTTCTTGCTGCTTAGAAATAAAATGTAAAAGCATTGAGGACGGTTTATAACTTTTGCACAACACTGTAGCTCAGAAACTGACCTTTCAACTTTCGTTTATTCACATTTATTCACGCTGGCATTTCTGTGAATTTACTCGGATTCAAAAACCGGAAACGGGAACTTGCTGAACAAATGTTTGTGAATAAAGCTGAAAAAACGATAGTTGAGCGAGAGAGAGGAGGTTTCATAGAGCTGGCGTGGAGTGGCGACGATCTGACTGCCCGTCTCCAGAGGCCGCCTCTCGGAGCAGGTGACACCCCATTGTGTGCCGCTGATTAAACTCCTGGAAGAATGGATGGATAGACGGCGGCGGTGCCCTCTCCTTCCACCTCCACTGATGAGCAACCGTCTCTGTTACTTTATTATGCTGCTTTCTAATTACAGGCGGTTGCGGGGCCTCGAAGGAATCCGAGTCAGCTTCAGAGACGGCTGGACAGGAAGCGAGGAGGGGGTCGGGACGGAGGAAGGAAATGGGCTGACGGGGGTGGGGGGTGGGGGGGGCATTAATGAGGTGAACTGGAAGAATGGAAAAGGTGAGAATCAATCAAGGGAGGGAGAATAGACGGGGGTGGCCGAGATGCAGAATGTTCATCTGAAAAGTGGGGGTTGGTGAACAGAGTCCAGAAAGAGAGAAAGTACGTGCAATTAGAGCGCGCTGAATAGAAAAGAGGTGATCAGCGTGTGACAAAGCTGCCAGGAGAGGAAAGAGAGATATGAAGCATGAGATTCATCCCAGTTGTCATGAAAGGCTGTGTTTCCAGCGGCTCGAACATGAAGGCCTTTGTTGGACTTTATGAATCTTATCTCTACAAGCCTCTGAAATGGACCGGTGGCTTTCTAATTAATACAAAAACCAAAAGCAAAAGGACGTAAATGTATTTGCTTTTGACTCTGTGTGTGGGCTCGTTTGTCTGTCTGTTAGCAAAATACCTTAGGAATCATAAGACAAGTCTGAATGAACCTCTCAGAAATGAATCATTGGATGCACATCATCATCTTTGCAAACACAAAAATGGCTATAACTCATTCAGATGTTCAAATATTGAGCTCAAGTTTGATGTTGTAGTAGCTGAGCATCGTCCTCAACGCATATTCCAAGTACTGACAGAATCTTAATATTATTTACAAAGTTTGACCAAAACAACTAAAACTGCATCCCTTTTCATCAGCGGGCGATATGCATTCGTTCAAGGAATACTAGGCCTTTAATTAGAGGTGTTGCATCTTAGAAAGCAGGGAAGATGTAGTGAATCCGTTTCAAGAACAACAACGGCAACAAAAATCCAAGAAATTTCTTTAGAAATCCCTAAAAGCTCTTCAGTAGCGCCTTAAATTGTCACTCAGAACGCCGCGCGGCGGTTCACCACAAAGTGTTGCGAATGACTCCGCCATCAAAGGGAGCAGAACGGAGAGACACACGCAGAAGGCTCAGGTTTCCTCTGTTGCCAGCAGTTACTTGTAAATAACTTTAATCATTTCTCCCGCCGCCCCGGGGACAGGCAGCACAACAAGAGGGTGGGGGCGAGGCAGGATACGGAGAAGAGGCAGTGAGAACAATGGGATGGGGAGGAAGAGGAGGTCAAGGTAGGGGTGAGAAAGAAAAACAAAGAGGCTTGTATATCCTGGAGACGGTGAGGAGGGAGTGTGAGCTGTAGGCAAGCGCAGGTATTTTTAGGACTTGTCCTCAGGGGAACTGTTTTATTTTTTTCTGAAGCAATTTTTATGTTTTGTTTCTAAAAATATCCTCATAAATATGACAGCGTTTATAGAAATGCTTTCTACCACGTGGAAACGCAGAAAATGACCCAAGATGTGGAGGGTGAACACAAACCCTGGGTGGGAACCATCGACCAATTATGTATGCAGTGCCTGTAAAATGTATTCACCACCTTTTATTGCTGTCATAGATCAATCACGGTCAATATAATCTGTCCTTCTTTACAAAAACAAAAAAAGTAATACCAATTAAATAAAAAATACGTGAAATAAGTGCATAAACAAGAGCTTCCAGGATTTTGCGATGTTGCGATCGCAACTATTAACGCAAAATCAAGCAAACCCCGGGAAAACGCAACTTTGTGCAACTTTGCCCAAAACACTGCAACTTTCCTGCAACTTTAACCCAATATTTATTGTTTCTAAAGTGATTCACCACCGTTTCTGCGGTCTATTGTCTTCTTTGTGGGTTTGTGTAGCGTGGAATACAAAATAACCCCAAATAACTCAGGAAGAAGACACGTGACGTCACTTCCTGTTAACATCAGAATGCCGGGAGCGTGCAGGAGCAGCAACCGAAGCCAAAATGTGCGCTAATGCTTCACATTTGCCCACAAAGATTTCAGCAAACCAGTTTCCTNAGTGTAATCATGGAACATAAACGCATCGACAAACACTTTGTGTCTGCAAAACATGTGAGGAGAGCTGCAGACCAGGGACGATCCAGAAATGCTCATGAATGTCAGTTTAGAAGCTATCAAAGTTCTCAAATAAAGCACCTTTTGTTGGGAATTATCTTACAAAACTAGGAAGTATTTTTGGTTTAGATATTAAAAGTTATGGTTTTTTATTGATTTTAGTAAAAAAAAAATTGCAACTTTTAGGAAAATGCCCCGTGAAATCAGGCATTTTAGCCCCAACAATCACAAAAAATGTCCGCGAAATCCTGGAGGGATTGATAAACATTAACCCCATTTAACGTGACTCTGCTCAGAGAAAAGATGATTGAAAAGTACAAGTCAGGGGATGGATACAAAAAGATTTCCAAGGTCCTAATCATCTCCAGGAGTTCTGGAAGGATTATGGGACGTGTGTAAATCTACCAAGAGCAAGACGTTCTCACAAACTGAGAGAGGACACCAGGACACCTGTGAGACGCAAGGCTGGAACAATAAACTATTCCATATTCACAAAAACCAGGCGTTAAGAGTTGAACTGAGAGAGGAAACATGAGGTTTTTCTGGCCTTTTTTTCAGTTAAATTCTCGCCTTGAACCTCTCCTCCGAGCTGGTGGCGTCAGGCAGCTGACAGGAAGGGATTTAGAGATGCTTTATACGGAGGAGAGACGCTGGGCAGATATGAACAAAATAAAAACAGGAAGAGAGCCATTGATTTGACTTTTTGCCTGAGTTAGAAACGATCCTTTCTCCAGTTGGTTCTATCTTTTGTCTCTTGCTAATGGCGTTTTAAGGTTTTATTCGATCAGATTCCCGTCTCATCGGCGGAGATTGATGCTTTGTTGGAGCGGGAATACACTCAGCATTGACCCCTTTCAAGCAAAACATCCCAAAGCACTTTGAATTGTGCTGAATGTGATAGACAACACCACTGCTGTGGGTCAACAAATCAGTCAGTCTGAGGTTTGTTCTGCTTTCTGTGCTTCCTCTGGTCAAAGGGGACGAAAGCCTCTGGAGATTTGGAGCAATATTAAAAAGAAATTTGTCTTTATTTATTAAAGAATGTCCTAATCAGTTAATACGTTTGATATGGTTCTAATCTTGGCAGCTGAGTGCTCATAAGACTAAATTAAATCGAGATAATCAAAGTCATGCTGATAGATTTCTGACCAAAACCTCTTTTTTACTGAACAAAACCTCCCAAACACCAGTTCATCTGAGTTTTCTCTCAAAAAAGAAAGGGAATTATGAAGTGTTTGGACTTGCAAAGGTAAGCTTAGTCTCAAAATTAAATCCAGCATTTTGTGGAGGTTGATTGGATGGGTGTGGTTTTGGCATTTAATTACTTCTTTGGCTTTAATTGTTGGCTTCAAAAAAAGAAGACATTTATTGTGCACCACTGAAATGCAAAGGAAGACAGTGATGGTTTTACCGGTGTGTGTTTGTGTGTCTGTTACCAAAATATCACATGAACCACTGGACAATTTCTAATGAAACCCACAGAAAGATCCCCAGCAGATACTCTGAACACCAACAAATGTTGCCATTAAGCATTTGGAGTCAGCTCTGACCCTCTGTTAGTAAAATATCTCATAAACCACCGGTCAGATTTTGATGAAATTCTTAGAAATTTCAGCTAATTATTGTTAGCAAACAGAAACAGCTGTAAGCCAGTCAAATCTCCAGATATTGAGCTAAAACTTGATGTTGTAGCAGCTGAAAATCATGTGCAACACACATCACATTACATTATTTTCAAGGTTTGACCAAAACAGATACAACTTAACAGCTAAGTCTTTATTTATTATTTTAAAACAGCTGATTCCCAGCCCGGTCTGTCCAACACTTTGTTCTCAGCAGATTGTCCATGGTTAAAACACGAGCAAAATTTTGGCGGTGCGAGCCAAATTTTTTTTCCGTAAAACTAAAACAGCAGAACAATGAGCTAAATGTGAGCCGCAGACTTTCACAGCGAGTCTTTTTTAATCATGTCACTGTGAGAGACAGTCTTCCGATTATGTCACCCTCCATGTGAATAACTGGCTTGTGCAGATTTAAACTGCAGTTATTCTTATTGGAAAATTATACTTCAGAGGGGAAGACGATCACACAAAAAGCCCGTCTTCATCTCGGAGACAGCTCAGCTTCAGTGACAGCCCTTAATGCCGTCTGACGGAGATCTTCCCCACATTACAGGACCACGTTACTGGCCTTTGATAGTAACGCCACACAGATCAAACCCAGCAGCTTGGCAAAGCTTCAGAGTGGATTAATGGAGGAAGACATTAATTAGGACACTTTTTTCTTCTGTTCTTCTCCATGTAGTCTCTCTTTTTAAGGCTGTGCATTTCAATTCTCTTTCACACTTTATCTCTCTGGCGCTCTCTGCCTGATTCAGAGTTTTGATCTTTTTAATCTGACAGGAAAAGCAGAGCTCTGAGGCGTGTTCGGCGGTGGGCAGTGATGGTCCAGCAGCGCTCACAGTTTATTATACAGACTGCCAGTGAGATAGGCTGTCCAAGTGTGTCTCTGTATATGAGACTGCACAGCATTTTTATTCCTTGTCCTACTTCTCACACAATGAGCTGATGTCCCAAATTTTGACTGACTCCTAAAATAGGAGCTGGAAGATTTGGCTTTGTCTAATGAATATCAAGAAAACAGGGAGACTCCTTCTAAAAGGTGTGTTTATTATCTTAAAAAACTGCTCAAAGACCATAGAAAACACTAAATCCCAACAAAAACCTGCAGTGGAATATTATAGATGAACAGCAAAGACGAAGACATGCAGCTACGACCAACGAACTCCGGCTGAAACTGAAAATTCACGATTACACCAAAAAAAAAATAAAAATCAACATTTACTGCAAAACACTTTGCATCAGACTGAGATAACCTTACACAAATCTGTAATTATATAAAATAAAATGTCACTGTACTTTGGGTTAGAATGAAGGAAAAAGTACAAATAAAAAGAAGTTCTTAAGATGTTGAATGTCAAATCAGTAACTTTCATAGTGTATTTAATCTGCAATTTTTAGACAACATTTCAGCACAGATACACAAACACACTTTGTTTGGGTTGGATCCAATCACATTTGGTCAAAATCTCCTCAAGGAACGGGTACAGCTGTACCAAATTAAGATACAGCAGTAAATGTTGGATGAAAACTTTTTTCTCTCGTTTTTACACCTAATTTCTCACATTTGGATCATATTGAAACAAAAGGCCAGCTTTAGTCATTCAGTAAATCTGCCATCTAACTTATCAAATTTATTTCTACAGCACATTAAAAACAACAGAAGCGATAGTTAAGTTATTAAACTATCCCAGACATCGAAAGAGCAGTTTAAGAAAATAAAACGCCAACAAAATCTGAAAACCATCAACTCTATTGTGTCTCGTACTCTTCTTGAATCAAAGCTCAAGGCCAAAGGTCAAGGGATAAAAATGGGTCTTAAGCATAAATGTAAAAGTCTGAACAGTCTCAGTCGTCCCTGAAAAACTTCAGTCAACTTTATATTTCGGTTCGGATCTTGGAACATCTAAAAGAAACTGGTTGGGAGACCAGAGTTCTGTTTCGGGTGTGTAGATGTTAAGGAGATCACATAAATATGATGGGACAAGACCATTTTAAGGTATAAAAACAAGCAGTAAAACCTTAAAACCAGTATGGAAACAGACAGGAAGTCAGTGGAGACCAGAAACCAGAAAGTTAGCTGACATTTAAGAACAGGACTCGGTGAATCAGCGGCCCTGAGGATCTTCATTAACGTTTCATTTTAGCTACAGCCACCAGGTTCTCGGACTAAAAAATACGTTTTTGTAAATATTACAAGGCCATTAAATTTGTAGGCTGATTCATTACTTGCTGCTGTATATTTAGAATCTAACTTGTTTTATAATTATTGCACAAAGAGCTTAAGTTGGTGTAGTTTTAGTTGATATAAAACCATGAATATTCCATACAAATGATGAGAAATAGGTGCGATGTTACAAAAGGCTGGTTAGTTACTCGTTTTTTGCAGAAGCAGATAAATAGGACATGACGCACTTCTGGTCTAAAACCTTCATCTGTTTCCGGTAAATGAGGGAAAATCCCTTCTTTCATGTGCGGACACATGTAGGTGTTGAAGATTAGCTATTTGGCGCCTGTAGCCTACATTTCTGTAGAAATCCATCATCATCACTTTATTGTCTCATCCTGTGCCACAGCTACGTTAAAGCTGATGTCGAAATACCAAATTAGTCAACTGACCTGAGTAAGTTAGCACTGGTAGCATATATTTACTGGATTTAAGTCGTAAAGATGTTAAAAAAAAAGACAAACCATGCATTTTTTAGGAAAGGTCACAGGACACATGACTAATTTATCCAACGGCTTATTTTTCTCAAATCCTCTGAGCCTCTGCTCAAGTCAGCTAAAAACCTAAAGAGCTTCTCTTAGTGAAGTTGGAAATCCCCCCTCTGTCCTTCCTTTCCTCCTTTCCTTCCCACCGACCTTACCACCTTCAGCTAAGAGTATTGCAAAGAAAAAAAAAAGACAAAACAATGAACACAGAGGCAGGATGTCAAAGCTTTGGCCTCTGGAGAAGTCAGTAAGGACATTTAGATTCACTTCAGCCTACAGGGTTGAAGTAGATGGTTTCTGTAAATCTGATCGCAAATTCAGCAGATCAGAAACAAGGTTTCCTCTTCTTCAAATGGGCAGTGGTGAAGATACTGCTTTCTAAAGTTGTTGCATTTATTTATTTTAACAAACAAGAATGTGCAGAGCAACACTCAACCTTTAAACAGGAAAAAAGGAGACATTTCACTTTGTTTAAATGTATTTAACCACTTCTAGGCCAACTTGAAAGACAGACTTTAGGCAGGTTTTAATTGAGTTTTTCCAATGATCCTAAACACACATCAGAACTGGTTTCTGATTGGATAAATCAGGCTAATATTAAGCTTCTGGAATGGCCTTCCCAAAGCCCCAACTTCAGCATGATTGAAAATTTGTGGAATATAATTAAAAGTCAGTTTTCTGCAGAAAACCAATGAAACGTACCAATTCTGCCAGGAAGAGTGGTCATTAGGGATGCACCAGTACCAATATTGGGTATTGGTCTGATACATGTACTTCTGCTCATACTCATAAAAGTGTTTTCATACCAGGTGGTAGAGGAGGAACAATATCAGACATGTGGAGCTATTTCAAACTGTGGTGACATAAGTAAAGCAGGCTGCAAATTCTGCTCAGCAAAGTCAAAATCTAGCACTTCAGCCGTTTAGCAGAACATCACGTTCAAAGAGATGGCACTTGTATTTGCGAGTACTGAAACATCTATACTTGTACTTGGTTTGAAGAACTGTGGTACTCTAGTGGTCAAACATCAGCCAGAGTTTCACCAGAATCTTGTGATGGATACAAACAGCTCGTGGTTCAGGTACAACTACTAAAGGACATTTACCAAAATATCAACTCTGTGTTTGAGTCTGTATGTATAATTTTGACCCTGTGTGGAGTGGAGAAAATAGCAATAAATTCAAACTTGTTTGTCCATTTCTTGTTTTTTTAAAAAATCATTGAACTTCTAAGTTGTATAACCATTCCACCCTGGAAAAAGAACATTTCGAATAAATCATTAAAAGACCATTCATGCCCGTGATGAGTGGATGTAAACTTCTCCTTCAAACTATGGTCCAATTAATGTTTACTGATTTGATCTTTTATGGAAAATCGCTTTAATCTTTTATCAAGGCTAATGAAAGAAAGCCATCACAGTCAACGACTCCAAAAGGGAACTAATCAATCTATAAAATCTTGTAAAAAAGGGACAAATATTTAGTTTTAATTTATGTTGATAAATTAAAGCGTGCTTTGAAAGCCTTTAAGTTGGGGAAATCATTGCATGTAAACCTTTGATAGCTCAACGAGATGGCCATGGGTGATAAAAGTGGAATTGGATTTTCAGCTCACTGAGTTATTTTTGCTTTGAGTGTCCAAGGGCGATACACATTGGCAATGATGAATTTGACCAAAAAAAGAACGAAGGATGACGAGTGGGGCCGAGAGAATGTGAATAAACAACAGAGTCTGTCTGTTTCAAGGCTCAGAGTGTCTCCATGGTGCTCGGCAGCCTTGGCCCACCTCGTCTCCTCGCAGTCTCATGGCCCGGTGTGTCCTCACACACAAACGCCCACGAACACACACTCCCATCGGGGAAGCGATTGCCATGGGAACCAACCCCTCGATGACTGTTCCCGTCTCTGCAGAAGAATAGGCACCAATCTTCCTCAACCTTTCTCTTTTTTTTGCCCAGCCTTCTTCATCCGTACAGAGTTAGGTCGTCCCGTTCTCTTCTGTCTGCATGTCTTTTCGAATCATGAGGTCGTAATTTATTATCTCTTCATGCGATTTGCACAAAAGGGAAAACATTATCTAGCCGTGGCCGTCAACAACAACAGAGATTTGGTAATTTCATGACTGAAAAGAGAAAAATACCTGATAAAATTTAAAAGAATCTTTCAGTTGCTCCCACGATTTTTATTTTCCTCATAATACCGAGGGGTTTGAGGAGATTTCCCATGAGTAAGCCGTTGCTTTCTGTGAAATTGGCTGGAGGCAGGTCATTCTTTATTAAAGCCAGCTCGAGCTGACTTCTGAGAGTTTTATGCACCCTATTGACATGTCCATGTTGGACATTACCCAATCAATACCGCTGCAATTTTCCCGACCACCCATTACAACAGGAGTCAGTTTGACGTAAAGGAATATCAGGGGAGCAGGGTTTTCTCCTCCCTAGCTTGAGTCAAAGCTTCACCACCGGCTGATATTTGGTTTCAGTGTTTTACTTTCACTGGACAGGTTTTTCTTAACGCGCCACATCTTAACTTTTTATCTCGAGAAGCATGACTGCTTGCACTGAAATAAGAAGGATAATCTGTAAAAACAAAAACAACAAATAAAGCTCATTCATCTATGTTGAGATTTTACTACTCTTCTGCTAATTAAAGGCTGAGCGTTCCTCTCACGCCAGGGTCTTAAACTAAGATTTTATGGTGAGAAATGACAGAGCTGGAGCCATTTTGGTTTCACTCTTGTGCAGCCTAATGGGAGACGTGTTAGCGCTCAGGGAATGTGTTGAGAATGACTCTCAGCTACCACCCCCATCAAGTTTTGGCTCAATATCTGTAAATTTGACTAGATTAATGGAGATTTTTGTGTTAAGGTCAGTTACCTGTAAATTGAGATGACTCCCAAAGTTAGTCAGCTGTAAATATACATCAAATTAATATTTTATGAAAGTTTCATTAGGATCCATCTGAGGGTTTCATGAGATATTATGCTAACAGACAGACAAGGATGATGTTAATGACAATGTTTTAGCAAAAATATCTCGTAATGTGAAGCCCTCATTGGGGATAATGCTCAGCTACGACCACACCAAGTTTTAGGTCAATCTGTTAAATCGACTAATTTATAGCTATGTTTGTGTTTTCCAAGGCTGGTTGGTTGTGGTGGCCATTTGTGATCCAAATAATTATTTTCTGGATGTTTCATTAAATTTGATCCAGTTGTTCATGAGATATTTTGTTGGTAGTACAGACAAACTCCTTTCATAATAATTTAAACTTGAATTTTTTTCCTGGAAACCGCCAAACAGGATGACTTTAGGATAAAAATAACTGTTTCAAGTGAATGAAGCTTGAACATTTCTGAGCACAAAAGATTCAGAGTCTGTCTGTCAGTGTTAGTCTTTATATACTGACTGCAGCAGAGTACACAATGGAGTGTACATCCACCAATGATTGCCAATTACCTTAATCAAATTTCACACCCCACCGAGGGATTCACGGGCCCCCGATCAGATCGCAAACATAAGCTGATTAAAGTACATGTTTGCTAAAAGACTGCAGTGACAGAAAATCAACACGGAGTCAGAAAACAAACAAAACGACGAACCGGGAAAGAAAACAGATTTTGGAAAACAAACATTTACGACGGCGGCAGAAACTCGACCGGCTCTCCGTGTTTCAACAGACAAGTGATTTTTAAAGGATTTCTTCACTCAAACTCCTCATAAGATGTTTATTTACCTGTAGTTACATTTAGCTTTTAGGTTTATTGTACTCGAGTGATGATATAGAATCATTAATAAAGGTCATAAACCTGCTTCCATGAATGTTAGTCATCAATAAAGGTCAACGCTTCTGACTTTAAATAAAAACTGTTCAAGTAGCTAATCATCATGAGACACCTCCTCAAAAGGTTTAAGAAATTCATTGGTTACTGAGCAGGATATTATATTCTACAGCTAAAATTATATTCACACAGAACTGATACGTGTGAACAGGGAACACATCTGTGTCGGGCGAGGAGAACAAAGATGAGGCAAATGTGAAATTTTTTTAAAAATAAATCATTTTCACACATTAAAAAGTTCCCACATGAATTCTGAGGAAATGCAAAAAATGTGCCTGCCAGTGACGGTATGTTTATTTTTTCTTATTTTTCTACTTTTAAATGCTTTTTACCATCAATTGGGAAAAATCAACAAAGAAATCAAAGTTTCAGAAAAGAGAAATGTTAGTGATTTTTATGGAAATTGCATTAAATCATAAGAGACGGATTTAACAGTTTTATTCTTTCTGTTTGAGACGATGCAGTGAGATGTGATATACTTTATTGTTTTATTGTTTTGGACCCAGTGCTCTCCCATTAGCTGCATTTACAAAAACATCCATAACTAAAATAATAAAGCAATCTTAAGCAACACAAACAGTAAAAACCACTGCAGATTTGTCATAAAAAAGGTCTATAAATGTTAACTGTCTTTACAAAAGACCACAAAATCTATGTGCATCATGTCTATGGCCATTATGTCATTGATGCTAATGTTTCCTTGTGGGTTTTGGTTAATTAAATGTTTGTTCTTCTGCTTCTTCCTGGCGTAATGACTCCCATTTCAGAGTGACATTGTAGCAGAGCGAAGCCCAAACCACAATCACTTCCACATTTCCAGCAGCCGTGCTGCAGGGTGGCCAGCGAGGCGTCGGCCAGATGGGGTTTCTATGGTTAGCTGTTCCTCTTCTCTGTGTGTGTGTGTTGTAATCATGTTCCGGGATGAGTGCAGCTGTGTTTGTGTGCAGCATTTATGCATGCTCACATGTCCAAAACTGCATGTGTCCATGCATTGAACATAATGCTCCCCTTGACTTGCATAACTGATTGTTTTAATAACTTAAACTTTTTGTATTTATTACATAATTTCCATTTGAGTTAGGCTTTAGTCATTATGAGTATCCATTTTCATAATCAGTTTTTGTCTCATGTGTCTTCTTTCAGATAGTTCTTTAATTAGTGTTGATTTCTTTATATCTGCCTTGTATGTGGGTGCTTTAATGGCTTCCTGTGCTTTGAGTTTTAGTTTTAAGCCATCAAAGTGAAGCATTTTGGACAGTTTGAACAATCTGAGAGACTTGCTTGCAGAGCTGGTTCAGGTTGAAGCAGGGGTGTCCATTCCTGGTCCTCAGGGCCACTATCCTGCATGTTTTCCTTGTTTCTCTGCTCCAACACACCTGATTCATGGTTAAATCACCTCTTCATGTTCTGCAGAAGCCTGTTGATCACCCATTGATTTAAATCAGGTGTGTTGGAGCAGAGAAACAAGTAAAACATGCAGGATGGTGGCCCAAAGAGGACCAAGAATGGACACCCCTGGGTTAAAGGTTGAAGGTTGAAGCTTTTAGGTGCAGATCTAGCAACAAAATGTTCAGTATATTTTATCCTACCTGATCCAGCCCTTCTAAGCATATAGGATTAACTTACAGTAGTTGTAAATAAAAACCTCTGCAGCTCTCTGGAGTTCTCGCCTGCCGCTGACAGTTTGTGTGGGTGTCTGTTACCAAAAGATCTCATGAACCACAGGACAGATTTTAACAAACCCTTTCAGGAAAGATTCATTGAATGTACTTCTAAAAGTTATTTACTTTTGTAGTCGACCTGATTCAAGATGGCATTCTCAGCCAACTGAGCTTAGAAACCATAAAAAAGGCTATAATTCAATCCATTTTACAGATGCTGAGATAAAAGTTGATGTGGTAGTAGCTGAGAGTCATTCACATCACATACTGTGCTATATAATGTATGAGACTGAGCATGAAATTGTTTTCAAGGTTTGACTGAAACTGCTACAACTCAGTCATTTCTCAGCGTTTCGTTTTGTCTTTGTTCAGACGGCATAACGATGTAAAAGTCTGAGGGAGACGTTCTGCCTCATTAATATGAATAGGTCAGTTTAAGGAATCTAAAACAATGATTCATGACTTGTTCTCCATCTCCCACCAGCTGTCTCCCAGCGCAGGCCTTTACGATTGCAACACTCCTCTGGCATCGTGCAAAGTAAAGTTTTTGCAGATGGTCCAAAACACAGAGGAGCTTCTGCTGTTTGATCAACCAAAAAGCACTCATGGTACTCTGTTACTTATTAACCTCCACTGGCTACTGACTGCTGACCAAAACAAATAGAGCTCCCAATGCTTACACTGAGTTATCTAAACTGAGTCATAGCAGATCTTTTCCTTCTCCATCACCATGTTCCTCTCAAGAACATCGTCTGGCCCTGCCAAACCCACAAATACAGCAAATAAAACACAAAAGAATCAGAACAAGAGATGCATAAACACAGAGTTTTATGAGATGGTCACAGAGATTAGTCCAAAGTCTGAATGAGCTCAGTTTAGTGATCCTCTTTCTGGTGAACCAACTGTTTTAATAAATGCATAGCTGCTGTGCATCATCATCGTTCTCCTCCTCTGTAAGGGATCTGTTTATTGTTGCTTAGGCTTTTAAATCCCACGGCTGGGTGGTCGCACAGACCACACGCCAGCACTACATCACATCCTTGAATGGCAAAGCCAACAGACCTCTTCACGTGTCGACTGTTACGGTTCTGTTACCGCCCCACTCGGCGGCTCAAAGGTGCTACAGCTGCAAACTGACTCCAACCCCCCCGTGATGCCGCGGTCCATTTAGAAATCACACCGAGGCGGCCAGAAGGCACGTCAGGACCGGCTTGAAGTGTTTTATGAAAGTGCCTACTGTTTAAAGATGGTGGCTGTGATCAACATTTGGGTAATTTATCACTCAGGAACCACAAGGACACAAAACCTTGGTCGAGAAATCACTAAAATTTTGTTTCTTCTTCTTGTGTTTTGAACAGAAAGTCGGTAAATTGTAGAGAAAACTGTTAAAACCTGAGTGAAAAGATGAACTATGAACACAGATAGCTGCACGAAAAAACGATTTGGTTTAACCTAACTTGTTGACATATTCAAAAGAAGATCAGAGGAATTTATGACTAATCAAGTATCTGACCAATGAACACAAACTGAAGGAGTTTTAACAGACAGGACCAGAGAGGAGTAATGCGCCGCAAACACGTTTTTTAATGTCAGGAAGGGTCGTCACAAGCATGCAGCCTAAAACATGTGTGTGAAACAGAGGAAACTCCTGACCCTCCTACAACATTGTCGAGTTATCGCCGGCCGGTTCTCCACATCTCACCAGCTGGAACTAATTACCAGCAGTTCACTGAGACTGAGCTCCTCATTCACTTTCTCTCTGAAGCATGCACTCGTTTTTCCCCCGGCTTCTCCTCTCTCTCTCTCTCTCTCATGCCCTCATCTTCCTTCACTCTGACATCTCTTCCCCCTCTGCTCTCCCCTCACCTCTTGAAATCCCTCAACTTATTTTGCCTTTAAACCTCCTCCTCTCGTGCGAGAACTCGGATGAATGTAAACATCAAGAGAAAAATGAATATACCAGCAGTCAGGGTCCAGGCTCCATGCGTACAGTAAAGTAAATCAACTTGTGTGTCTTTGTTGGCAAAGAAAACACAATCTGGATTTGATCTGTGACCCCCACGCTTCACATTAACCAGACCTATTTGTGTGGAAACATCTGTGTGTGGATTTGATCTCATGGCTCGCAGCATCATCTGACAAATCAGCTCTGCGTTGTGCAGTAAACCCCTCGTACCATGTGGTCCAAGTTTACAGTGGCTCCCGTCCAGTGGAGCAGCACATCTGTTCGGACACATCTGCTGAAAACAGGAGGCAAACTTACCTGGTTCACAATCTGGTTGAGAAGTTCACTGCTTGGAGACAAATCCAGCAACTGGGGAGGAATTTCCTTCAGAAAACTGCATGCCACTTTGGAGGGAAGAGAAGCGTAAAGAGAGGCTCAGATCTGATCCAACGAGCTGACTGAGGTTGCAGAAGGAGAAAAGAAACCCAATCCTCGGGCAGGCGGCAGAGAAACAAGCCTGTTGGCTCGGCGGCAGCAGCAGCTCCAGAGGTTTGCTTCGTCTTCTCTCCCTCACCACCTAACGGAGCTCAGACACACTTGTACAATATGTGCGTTTAGGTCATGCTCAAAGTATGTTCTGCAAAGCTCAGGGAAACCACATCCTGTTACATATTTACCTCCCTCCCTCCCTCCCTCCCTCTTTAACCTTTCTTTCTGTGTGGTGTTCTGTCTGTTTTCCTGTGTCTGTCTCTGGCTGTGATTGTCTGAAGCCACTGAGCGCTCCGACCCAGCCTCGGCTCAGAGCTGCCTCTCTCTGAGGGTCTGTCTCTCCGGCAGCCGCTCCGGTTCCACACGACTGACTGAAGAATCCATCTGAGGAGAGGAGAGGAGAGGGGAAGCAAAGGAGGAGGGGGATGACAGAGAGGCAGACAGGAGGAGGAGGAGGAGGAGGGGGCTTTATTGGGAAATACCAGAGTCTGAGGAAGGGAAGCGGCTGCAGGAACAGGAGGGAGGGAGGTGGTTTAAAGGACTTAAGGAAGGTGGGCAGACAGAAATGCTGATCGATAGTTTGAGAGAAAGAAGCCGAATGGAAGCTGGACCACACAGTCGATATATGCAGACCTGCACGCTGTGGCTCAAGACTTCTGAGAGCAGTCTGACTGAAAATATCGCTTGTTTATTGAATCTGGATGCGAGTAGCCAAAGTTTATTTACGTGATTCAAATCTTTTTGTCCTCTGTGCTGCTTATACATATGAGCAGGAACCCCTGCAGCCCTGCACCTTTCATTAAAGGCAGTCTGTTGAAACTAAAACTGGAAAAAAATCTACTTTCTTTTCTAAAACCCAACAATTCCTTTCGAGACAAAATGTTGACGTTTTGATGGATAAACTGCAGAAGAAGGGACAAGAGAAACCACACATCTGTGTCTCTCAATCCATGACAGCCCTCTTAAAAAGACAGGCAGGGGTGCAGAGTGGAAAATAAGCCTCAGACAAACAGTCTCTGTGCAAAAGGTTGGTGAACATCATCCACGAGGGAGTTTCCAGGTTGTCCTGAAACGTTTGCAGTTTTCTCCGTTTCCACGCTCGACTCTCAGAGGCTCGCACTTTTGTTGCAAAAACTTTGAACGTGCTAAAAAATAATTGTGCAATGAGTTTCTGCAGAAGTCTCAAACCCACCTCAGGAGTGCAAGAACTGTGTTTGGACACCAGCACAAAAGCTCAAGTCCAAAAGTCCCAAAGCAGGGAGACAAACTGGGTGAAAGAAGACATAAACGTCTTCGTTTTGATGCATAAATTATATAAGAAGTGTAAAGTTCAAGGGAGTAAGAAACAGTCAAGCAAAAACCTTTGAAAGTGTAGACAGAATTCTGTGAGATGACATTATATGTTGACTATTTTTGGAAGAAAATTTTTTAAATGAGCTCATAAAAGGCAACAAAATTCACCTTTTGCGACCTGTTTAAACTGTAATGTCTGAGCTCAGAGCTCCTAAGAGTTCTTGTTTTAATTTTTCACAACATTTTGTGCTTATTTTGTTTACATCGAACAAGTAACTGCTGCCAGAAGTCAGAGCACATTATTCCTGTTTTGCTCAATGTGACATTGCTTCTAATTCAGGATTTCATTCAAAATCATCCTCGTTTATGTATAAAAGCAAAAAGACTCCTTCAGTGAACCTTTAAATCCTTTTACTCTCTTTAGGCCCCTAAAATCTTGACCTTTCTCAGTTTGTATTTAATTATTTCTCTGCCTGCATTTAATATAAAACACTTTGTAACCCAGGTTTTAATGCAGTTATGATGCTTTCTGAAGGTGTAACTTCTGATTAATCCATCAAAAGTACCTTTTCAACAGCAGTTTTCACTTAGTTTGATTAAAACACTTGTAGTTTCGGACACAATCAGAATTACATACATCAGACGGGCAGACAGACGATGAAATGAATGTTTCTTTAACTGATGTACAGGCTGTAAAAACATCTTTTAGTTTTAAATAAAAAGGGAACAGATCCGTGTTCTCGGCTTGTTTCTGCTGCCACCTGTTGGATAAGAAAACATCTGCAGGTTAATGTTAGTCACAAACGGACACAAATAAGCAGCAGGAGAATAATGAGATATCAGCAGGTCGGATGATGTTTTCTTTCATGTGTGATGAAGACAGAACACACCTCACACGGAAATCTTTATCTCGAATGAAACACGGCGGCTGGATTATTAAAAACAGAAAAATATAATAGCTTTAATTCGTAGGTGATTTTATCTTTACCCTAAAGTTTATTAAACATTTTAATATTTTAAGGTTCAGTAATAAAAAAGGGAAATCTCATGATCTTGAGATAGGAATTAAAAATCTCCAATCAGCAGCACTTAGGAACCTCTGAGTAAAAATAAAATGTTATCAAAGTTTGTTGGAAATAAGTGACAAAGAAAACAGAATCATCTGTTTTTTGATGAGTTGCCGTATTAACTGCTGAAGAGCTGAAGATGCTGTGATTAACCATGTGATCGTCACTCGAGGCGCCCCTCTGACTCGTTCCTGGCCTAAATGGGGTTCTCCTCTCGTGTTTTCCTGAGATCCGTTCCTGTTCTGCTCAGGAGAACCTTCCTGCAGGCTGCAAAATAATGACATGTCTCCTTCAAAGATGGACACTTCCTGCCGTCACATCTGCAGCCCCATTAGACTCTAATCACCTGCTTTACGAGCAGAAACTGCCAACCTGAGTCCAGCTCTGGAGGGGCGTTTGCCCCCCCCCCACGTTTGAAAGGTTCAAAAGGTCATTCCGGTAAATCCTGTCCGTGAAACACCTGAAGTCAATATCAGGTTGCTAATGTTGGGTTGTTTTCCATCTGTTGGAGTGAAATCAAATCAAACAGACGCCAGAAGCTTTTGACACCGAGACTCAAAAGGCTCTAATGATCACCTGCAGTGCAGCTCAACATTATAGAGCTGAGATAATAGCTAAAATATAATTACTTTAGGTTATATTTACTTGCTTTTACACTTTGATGGGTTTATTGTATAAGTGCAAATTATGTGTGTTTAATGGTGTGTAACTTTATCAGAGATTTGACCTTTCTGGATGAAATGACAGTGAAGGTTGTGACCGAAGATGAGTGAAATGTGACAAATGGGCTGAAACAGCAGTGCCGTGTGAATCCTCTCTGTGTTCGTGGAAGCATCAGTCAGACATCGAGAGGATGAGCAGATCGAAGCACCTCACAGAAAAATGATGCTAATATGTAAGATCTCATAAAAGGTGCTTTTTACTTTGGGACCTCAGCATCTCTGTGAAGAGAGATGTGACAGCGCCCCCCAGTGTTCATGGAGGTCAAGTTTTCAGTTTTATAAAGAAAACAAGTCTTTTCTATCACCAGCTGCTGAAAGTTAAAGGCGGAGCAGAAATTATGGTGCCTGTGTGTGTGTGCCATTTGCAAAAAAATTTAATGGATCACTGAGTGGATTTTAATTAAACTTGCAGAAAATAATCATTGGATGTATCTCTACAACTGATTAACATTCGGAATCAATCCATTTCAAGATGGCTGCCTCAGCTAATTGACCTTAACCAGGACAAGAATGGCTATAAGGCTGTGATTTTCACAGATCTTCTTCTTCGTCGTCGTCTTCCAGCTGCTCGTTTATCAGGCGCCTCCACAGCAGATCTGTCAGGTTTTCTGTGGCGGTAGAACCCAAGGATGCAGACCGCCTCCAAGGAGTCCAGAAACAAAGATTTAATCATTCAAAAAATGGCAGCAAAATCACTAAGAAACAAAAAAATCACAAGGGCAAGTGGAAGCAGGTGAGATGAATGGGAATGACGAACAGGTGTGAGATGAAGGGTGGAGCAGAGCTGACTGAGGGAAAGAGAACCTGAACATTTAATCACAACGAAAAACCCCAAACCGAGACATGTCTGAAAGAAAACACAGGACACATGAAGACAAAACGAAGAAAACAACCACTGAGAACAACCAAAAAACCCTCAGATCACGACAGGATCCAGTTTTCTCCGACACCGTCCAGAACCGGAGGTGGCTGCGGTCAGACGGAGCATCGGCCGATCCGATGAGCCTATCGTACGATCCAGAAGGGCAGCCGTTGAGCCGCATGTTTGTTTTACACCGGATGTCCTTCCCGACGCAGCCCGCCTCATTTATCTGGGTGTTGGGGCCGAAACAAGAAAACACACAGAAAGTGACCTTCCAGTGACCGGTCGATGCGCATCGTTGTTTTCAAGATTCGACCAAAACATCAACCAGCGTCTCTGCGACTCGTTTCTCATCATCAAATAATCTGAAAACTCCGGCATGAAACGCAGTGGGTGATAGGCATTCCTTCGAGGACAACTACACCTTCATTTCATGAAGGATTTTGCTGTTTTAATTCAAACATGTTAAATGCACATGTATTCAGGACATTTCCTTATTGTTTTTAGTGGCTGAAAATGGGATTTCAACAAATGATGGCGTTTCTGCATGTGACCGTTCAGAACGTGCGCTGGAAAGAGGTTTTGTATAAAGAGAAGCGTATAGATACACAACGCCATGAGTACATAAAGGACTGCGCCCATGATATGGATCAGTGCATTCAACTTTATTTACCTGTGACAGCAGAGGGTAAACTGACCGAAGTTTGCATTTCTTACTTGAACTTTCTACAGATTATTGTTGCCTGGTGGGATGAAAAGTTGGTGAAAGTGGTCAGATCTGATGGAAAACACTGAATGAAAGGAAGGGAGGAAAAATCATTTATATTTACTGTATGTTCTGCCCTGGATTATCAGATGCATTTGCTGCTGTTTCTTGATAGAAAGATGCCAAACAGATCAAACTCTGCCATCAGTGCTTTTCACAGTGAAACGAATCATATAAATGAAATAAAATATGAGTTAAAATGGATCCAGCTTCGACTGGTTTCTGCTTCCACACATATATTCTGCACAATGTACAGAAACAGGTGTGTCTTCAGCCTACAGGATCTGTATCCATCTACATACATGACATTCAGTTCAGTCACGTTTTCTGTCAGAGCTCCTTTGACTTTATTTACTTTGAGCTTTCCATTCTGTGCTGAGTAAACAGGTTAATATGTCAGGTAGTCACTACACCCAGGAGCTTAGCAATTCCTTTATTTACTCCCCGTCAGTCACGTTCTGCGGGAAACAAAGCCTCTTTAGACCAACGTGATGGATCTGTTTTTGTCCCGTGTTCAGCGTGTAAATCCAACACGAGCATCATTATCCCCCGGAGGGGAATGGGCCATATTTTACACACCAGTCGGATCTATAAAAGGACGGATGGGAAACTGCTCATCCAGAAGACCTGAGAACCGGGACGTCGCTCCAGAAACGTCTTTGAGTGTCTGTAAGTGTTTTGATGACAGAAACAGATTTATCTAAAGAGAATACCCAGCAGTCAGGAAGGAGAACTCTGTCTGGTTTTCACTTTAATGTTAAAATGTACGTATTTTTCTTTGTGCCTTTATTTTATATATACTTTCTGTCCTTTATAAAATGTAGTAATAATGAAAAAATCTAATTAATTTCTAAACTGATCTTCATTGTGATAAGAAGTTTGGTCAATTTTGCTTTTATTCCATTAAGAACTTTACATTTTTCCTCATTTTGTTTCGTCACACAGAGGAATCTTCTTCGTTGTTGGGAAAATGTTTGTCATCCTGATCTGCATTTTACTCCTGCAGGATGTCCAAACTGCCTGTGTCGTGGTGAGAACAACTCCTGACACGTTTATTATTATTATTATTATTATTATTATTATTATTATTATTATTATTATTATTATTATTATTATTATTATTAAATGGAAAGGAGCAGGATTTTAAACTTTTTTTCACAAGTTTAAAACAATGTTTTTAAGGAATAAGCTCTATTTGATTGATATTTTTATAGGTTGTAACATGTGGTTCAGAAGCTTTTTTTTTTACTTTTATTTATTTATTTATTTATTCATTCATTAATTGCATTAAAATAGAAGACAAAATGTACAAATCAAATGAAATAAAAGGCAGCAGAAAGAAGAAAACTAAATCTTACCTCAGTAAAAAGCTTATTTCTCTCATTTGATTCAAACATGATCAGAGGTCTTTTTTTATTTAAAATAATAAAAGGACGGTGTTTTAGTGGAGTAGTTATGAGCAGTCAGTATCTTACCTGCAGAGGACAAAACTTTCATGAAGAAATCAAAACATTTAATTTACAAAAACAGATTTCTAACGTACAAAAGTGTTGTTTTTTTATTGTCCGCTGCTGAAGAAGGGTGATAAGGTTTTTGGCCGTACCTATAAACACTTGAAGTCAAGCCAATTCAAGATGGCTGCCACAGCTATTCAACCTTAACCAGCACAAAAATGGCTGCAACTCAGTCAGTTTTACAGATCCTGAGTTTGATGTGGTAGTAGCTGAGAGTCGTTCACAGTTATTTTAAAGGTTTGACCAAAATGGCTGCAACTTTTTTTTTATTTTTTAAGCAAAAGATGATTTTAGTTTAAAACTCTGGCATGAAAGGCAGCGGGTGACATGCATTCAAGGAATACTGTGGTTTTTTTTTTTTTTATTTGGTAAGAATTAACCCAGACCTTTTTATAGTCTTTGCTCTGATAAATCCCCTCTTCATTATGAAAACAAACCTTGGAAACACTTCTTGTCGATATTAGTTTCCTGGAAAGAAGCTAAACAAGCATGACGCTCTCACCAGGAATTCAGGTGTTTTCAGGAACTAATTTTCTTTTTGTAAATCTCTTCTAGTTCCATACAAACTGAACCTTCCAGCAGTGACTCAAGTCCTTAAAAACAGCACTTTTACTCACTTTCTGTCCTTTGTCGGGTGATAAACTGACCCTCATTTCCTCTCATTTTCACATGCACGTGGCTGCACGCCCTGACGCGACCGCAGCAAGGTAAGCACCACGATGTCGTTTTATTTTCAGCCTCAGCAGAACCTCTGCCAGCTCGGCTCCCAGAAAGATTACAGGATTTGGTTCAGTTCTGCCTGTGTTCTTTTGTTGAGCAGAGCCATTTTAGAGCAATTAAAGCAGGATGTGTTTGTGTGTCATGTCTTAAAGCTGCAGCGTAGATGTCACCTTTTGTTGCGTCTTTAATCCGGTGTGTGTCTGTCTGCGTGTGCAGATGTTTGCCCAGAAAGCACGACCGTGCAGGCCGAGATCGAAGACGTGCACAATGCCTTCAGAAGAGCCGTGGAGCCTCCTGCTGCTGACATGCTGAAGATGGTCTGCCCTTTTTTTTCCATCTTAAATAAAGAAATTGGCAAAAGAAATATGTGCTAATTCAATACAAAAGATCTTCTGAATATCTCTTGAAGTCACAAATCAAAGGAAAACCTCTCAAAGTTTATAAAATTTGATGAAACTTAACTGAAACGTTGCTCTGATGCTTCGAACTTTAAAAAAAAAAACGTGAAAATTTGGCTAACTTACAATCGAGTTAATCCTGCAGAGCTTCTACTGACGCAGATCTGATATTTGACCACTTTTCTTCGGGGAATCGATTCAATTTAAATGTTTTTGGAACAAAAATACCATCTGGAGCTCAGCCCAGATGGGTCAAGGGTTGAAGAAGTCATTTCAGCAGTTTCACACGACCAGACTTTGATGTTTGAGCTCACTGGTTTGTTGGAGGACAAACTTTTAGCCGTGTTTCAGCTGATAGTCTGATGTTCTGCTGACAAACAGCTGCTGTTGAGCGTCTCCTCCTGTAACCTTCAAGCTCCACACGACTGTTTCTTCCAGTTGAGGTCAGCTGCAAACCTTTATCACGCTCAAAAGAAAATGATTTTCTATGTTGGCCAACAGCCTAGCTGCGCTGAGCTCATGGCAGACCTGGTTCTGATTTATTCCTGACCGTCTGAACCGACTTCCTCTCGGCTGGAGGTGACAGCCCAGGTCATATTCTGTACCTTGATTAAGTGGCCTCAGTAACTTTTCCAGCATCAAGAGACGTTCCTGCCTGTATCCTTGGACTTTCTCCTTGTGCTGAACAGTAGTCTGTCAAACAAGTCCAATATATCAGAGACGCTACCAGCTGAGATCTATCTTTAACAGGAAATAAGTCACTTAGATGACATTTTAAAACACACGCCATGGCTGAATTAATAACCTGAGTTATCGTGTTAAAAATGATCATTGCACAGTCCTTCAGTGCCAAAATCATAAAGAAAATGTAGAAGGCCCGATTGGCGAATCTAAATGTACAGATCAGAGCAGTTTAAATGTTGTCTGACAACAAGAACACATTTACTGCATGTTTCTGACAGCATTTAGACTCTTCTCTCTGTAATTATCCAAACCAGGGGTCTCCAACCCTGGTCCTCAGGGCCATTATCCTGCAGGTTTTCCTTGTTTCTCTGCTCCAACACACCTGATTCAGAGGTTAAATCACCTCTTCATGTTCTGCAGAAGCCTGTTAATGACACACTGATTCAAATCAGGTGTGTTGGAGCAGAGGAACAAGGAAAACATGCAGGACCAGGGTGGGAGACCACTGATCCAAACCCTCGCAGATGTCGGTGTGGAGAAAAATCAGCACCTATAGGTTAAAAGTTTCAGCCGTTCAGAGCTGTGAGGAGTTCACCGTAAATCAGGGGAAACCAAAGAACAACTGGATGAGTGATAGATGGTTCGAAAGAGGAGTGGAGGAAGCCATCTTTGTCAAACAAGGAGCAAATTAACATTAAACACCGGAGGAGGTCTCAGGTTTTAACTTACTCTTAGTAAATATGACCGAAACGTCTCAGGCGGACCGGGCCGACAAAGACCCCGACAACCACAAAGGAGGGAGTGTAAGGAGAGGGATTTGTGTGTGAGTTCAGCTGGTGTGTTACAGTTTAAAGCAGGAATGTCCTGGATGGCCACTTTTCTGCAGGTTTTAGATGTTTTTTTGCTCCAACACACCTGATTGGAATGAATGGGTGATTAACAGGCTCCTGCAGAACTCGAGGACGTGCTGTAGAGTTCGTTTATCCGTCACACCGGGTGACGTGGAGCAGAGAAACAACTGAAACATGTAGGATGGGATTGAATATCTCCGGGTTAAAGGACATCTTTAAAAGCTTTGAGTTGCGTATGAGCGCGACCCGCAGGAGAAGGCCTCTCCGGTCATATTTTAACAGTTATATTTAAAGTTTGACGCGTCAGTTTTGTTACTTTAGGTGTTTAGTGAAATGCCTTTAAACAGTTTCTCAGTTTGGAACTGAAGTCTTTGTTTTTCTCAGACTTACAGCGAGGAGCTGGCAGTCAGCGCTCAGGCCTGGGTTGACAGATGTATCCTGAGTCACGGACCCCGCAGCACCCGCCTGCTCGATGGTACACGTGTCCTTCCTTTGTTCCTTCACTTTCTCTGCTCCATATTCATCTCTTGCCACATTTTTCAGGACCTGAAATATCCCCTCTGTCAGTTTAAAGGTTCCTTTGAGCCGACTGCCTCGGTGATAAATGCTCACAGTCACAACGAGCGCTATCTTAACGTCAGCCCTAATGGCTTTTAATGGCAGATTACATTGTGTAAAATATGTGATCATTAAGAGAGAACATCATCAAAAGACTTTTTAATGAACCCTGTGTTATCTAAATATCATAAACTGCAGGGAGATGGAAAACAGAAATGAGTCAGTGCTGCCATGTGTTTCCCTCCATTAAGCAGGATATGAATTAGGTGAGAATCTCTACTTTTCATCCTCGCCGTCCTCGTGGACGGAAGTCATCAGTACCTGGCACGCCGAGAAGTCGCACTACCTTTATCCCGACGTATCCACAAACGGACAGCCCATCGGTCACTACACGCAGGTAAACAGATTAGGCCGCTTTATTTTATTTATTTGTTTGTCGCTTCTGTGTTCGTTATGGCCGATTAACTTTAAAAGGCAACCCGACTCGCAAAAAATGGCCACAAATCAGTTGTTTTACAGACAAATGAGCACAAATTGGACGCAGTGTTAGCTGAGAGTCATCTCCACACAAACACTAATCGACTGAGAGCTTTAACAGTCAGTCCTGTTTGATTGTTAGCAAAATATGTCATGAACCACTGAAGGGGTTTTATTGAAGCTTTCATTCAGTAACTAGAAGAACTCAGAGAGACCAAACCTCCGCCCAGGCCAGAGAGTCAACGATAAATGATCCGGATCACCGTCTAAATTTAATCAACTGGGGTTTTCTTTTTGTGAAAACCTCAACATTTCCTGAAAATTATTGTTTTTTTTTGTAATCTTTGCTAACAGACAGACAAACCATCATGACCGAAAACAGAACCTCCTCGGTGGAGGGAACCACTGGATCAACGTCTGCAGCTGATTAACTTTTGAAACCACAGAAATGGCCATAATTCAGTCAATTTTACAGATGTTGACTCAACATTTGCTGTGGTTGTAGCTGAGACTGATCCCCAACACACGTTCTGAGCACCAACAGGTTGGAAATATATCTCTATGAATCAGCAAAATAAACCTCAGATGTAACCCATGCTGGCAAAATGAGTCAGTGAGAAATTTTTCATTATTGAGTTCATATTTTTTTTAATTCCTAGTCTCAAAAAGCTTCAAAACGATCTGCAGTTTGCTGAAATTTGGCGATTTATCTCTTGGCAACAAACTGCTTTTGTTTACAAACTCATTTTTTTATTAGTCTGGTGTGACGTCAGGTCTGTATTTAAAAAAAGGAGGGGGAATCCCAAAGCTTCAAACATTATACGATGGGATTTCCTGGCTCTATGGCACAGAAAAATGGTCTGACTTCAAAGGAAATTAGAAGATGATTATTTCTGAAGACACTCCTGTTAGAAAACTTTGATATAAAAGCAGGTTAGGGAGATTATTTGCTGTTTTAGTTACTGTGATTACTAGTTGGTCTCCTCATGTTCATGTGTTCATTCTGACTCATGTGTCGACACAAAACTGACTCATCCTTTGAGTCAGGAGCTTATTTCGGCTTATTTTAATTAAAATAATAATAACAAATAAATCAGCATAGCTAGTTTGAGTTTATTACAGGATCACTTTAAAATATTACCAAAGAAAAGCAAGATAATGAAAACAAAAAGTAAGTGTTTCAAGATGTTTGTACAGAACTATGAATCAGGAGATCTTAACGACGGGAGTTTATGATTTATTCCTCATTTATCTGAGCCGAACCTGCAGCAGTGATCGGTTCATGGATGGACAAGCGAACAGGTGACTGAGTGTTCTGTTAACGTGTGAGCAACATTCAAACGGAAAGCAGGAAAATACGTGTATTATGAAGATTAAATGAGCCGCATTCATCAGAACGGGTTTCCTGTTGAATATATTTGATTTAATGATCATAAAGATTCATTCCTTCCAACAAAACGAGCTTCTTCTGCCGCAGAACTCCAAGCTTAATGATGCATCAGAAGCAGACTTTATGCTTTTTATTTAAACGTTTGGCTTTAAATAGTTTCTCTGTGCAGAAACCTCCCCAGTGTTTCATGGGAGGCATGTAGTTTCTGCTTTACGTTCCTAACTTCAGTGAAAATGGTTGTTTTTCTGTTCCAGGTGGTGTGGAGCGGCTCGTACCAAGTTGGCTGTGGAGTCACACGATGTCCCGATGACATCTATTTCTACGGCTGCCACTATAAACGAGCGTACGCCACACAAAACCTAACATTTATTTCTTGTACATGTGGCGTGTTTAAGTCTTAACTTTATTTTAATACTATAAACACAGTTTTTCCCATATTTTCTCTGTTTTTCCTCTGACAGTGGAAACTTTAAGACGTGGACGCCTTACAAAGTTGGGCAGCCGTGTGCTTCTTGTCCCAACGACTGTGTGGACCAGCTCTGCAGTAAATAACTGATTAAAAGAACAAGAATGTGTGATTGTGTCTAATAAAGAAGTTAATCTCTTCTTTGCTTTTTCCCCTTCAGCCAATCCCTGTCCTTACATCAACGGATTCATCAACTGTCCCGACTTGAAGATCCGCAATGGATGCAACAATCCGCTGGTGTCTAAGTGGTGTCCTGCTTCCTGCAACTGCACCACTGAGATTATCCCCATTTATTAAACCAAAAACTGAGATTATATCCATTTATTAAACCAAAAACAGAGATTATCCCCATTTATTAAACCAAAACCTGAAATTATACCCATTTATTAAATTGAAATTATTCCCATTTATTAAACCACAATCTGAGATTATCCCCATTTATTAAATTGAAAACTGAGATTATACCCATTTATTAAACCTAAACCTGAGATTATACCCATTTATTAAACCAAAAACTGAGATAATCCCCATTTAACAAACCAAAAACTGAGATTATCCCCATTTATTAAACTGAAAACTGAGATTATACCCATTTATTAAACCTAAACCTGAGATTATACCCATTCATTAAACCAAAACATGAGATTATACCCATTTATTAAACTAAAAACTGAGATTATATCCATTTATTAAGATGAAAACTTGTTTCAGTGCTCTGATTAGTGTCTGAAATTCATGCCTAATTATGACAACATATCCATGATCACAGCTGTAAAGAACAATAAAGACAATTTTAAAGATCCTGATCTTTTGTTTTTTTTTATTTGTTTATTTGTTGAAACAGTCTGAATTTTGCTTTAAATTCATATTATCTAATAAAAACAACATTTTGAGGATGTTAGGTTGTAAAAGCATCGTTTTAATCAAAGTATAGGAGTTGATTTAACAGTTTTAATGCTCATTTCTTGTTTTAATATTTCAATGTTTGAATGTGTTTGAAACTCCTCGTTAACCCGCCTGCAGGTGAAACTCCTCGTTAACCCGCCTGCAGGTGAAACTTCTTGTTAACCCACCTGCAGGTGAAGGTCATTGTTAACCGGCCTGCAGGTGAAGGTCGTTGTTAACCAGCCTGCAGGTGAAGGTCGTTAACCCACTTGCAGGTGAAACTTCTCGTTAACCCGCCTGCAGTTGACCAATCACAGGAAAGAAAAACAATATTTGGGATCTTCTTGTTTCTTTTATGTCTGATGTCTGTCCTGCATAATTTCCCTTTTGTTGTTGAGCTTTGTCACCATTCAGAAAGGCAAACAGATGTGTGTGTGTGTGTGTGTGTCTGTGTGTGTGTACAGACATCGAGCCAAATTCTGGCGTGGTAGTAGCTGAGACTGATACCTGACACGTACTCTGAGCACTAACCAAATCAAGCAACATCTCCGCTTAAAACTCTGTCATGCAAGGTGACGGGTGATGTGCATTTCTTTGAGAAATAACAGTTTAATTTAGTTTTGATTACACATTTTTAGTTTTCTTGTTTTGCCAGTAAAATGATTCAGTATTGCACACCGACTTCTCTTCCTCTGACCTTGAAAGTAAACGTTGTGTGCGATCTCATGCCTCTCAGAGTATGAGCTGTGAATGACTCTCAGCTACTATCACATCAAAATTTAGCTTAATATCTGTAAAACTGATTGAATTATAGCCATTTTTGTGTTTTCTAAGGTCTGATCGCTGAAGCGGTCACCTTGAATTGAGTTGTGTCCAAAAGTTAATCAGTTATAGAAGCACACTGAGTGATTATTTTCTTGGAGTTTCACTAAAATCTGTCCAGTGGTTCATGAGATATTTTGCTAACAGACAAAAAAACGGAAGTTCCCCACAAAGCAAAAGTAACACCCTCGCTGACCAGCAGGTGGCGCTGCTGTACAACTCGTTTAATGCTTCTATAAACCACAACTATTTGATATTTTACCTGAGCCAAAAGCTCCTAAATCAAATGTTTATTCTTCCTCACTCTTTGTGCTTTTCAGGCAGTCTGACTGAATTAAATGTAAGTTTTCTGACATGTGTGACTAATATTTAAAGCTTTGGTTTGACCACAACAATTCACGACTTCCTCTGGTTGCACAGGGTGTGACTTTATTTTCGCAACAGTCCTGACGCACGGAGAGGTTCGCCCGGATCAAACTCTTACTTCATCCGCCCGTTTATTTTCTGCCTGCATAAAGAGGAAGATCTGCCAAACAGTGTGACAGAAAATAAGTGTCATGTGAGTTTTTCCTCTTCAGAATAACTTCATTAGGATTCACCACATGTGGCTTCTAATAAATCTGTCACACTCTGGAAAAAAACAGGCAGGAGGGACAGATTTCCAGACTTTGTTTTTTTCTTATGTTTTAATTTTAATAAGGTTTCATCCAAACTAACTGAAGGCAGATTTTGAAAATATGATTTCCATCTGAAGACAGATGTTTTAAATAAAATACTTTTCCTACCTCAAAGTGTCCAAAGAGATTATTTTATTCAGTGCCTGATGTTTTCTGAAACTAACAGAAAAACTTCCTTTTTACCATTTTAATCATGTTTTAAGATAAGATAAGATAAGATAAGATAAGATAAGATAAGATAAGATAAGATAAGATAAGAGCAATTGGAGCACTTTATGTTAAAGCTTTATGATAACATCACATAAGAAGAATTCATAATTAAACTTTAAATTTAGCTGTGAACTCTTAGAAACATTTTCTAAAATCATCATATTCTAAATTTAAAATAAACTAAAAACTTAATTCCTCTGCATATTTTCTTGTTTTGGTGAATATCTGACTATTTCTTTAAATGTCTTCTATTTTTTTCCTTTCTGCTAGACTTTTATAATGTTTAAAAATATATATTTTTATTGGAGTTTTTTAAGTTTTACTCATTTTGGAAGCAAGATATTACACAGAAGAATGCACATGGTGTGATTTATGTAACGTTTTATGTGTAGTTTTTGTTTAATTGTGTATTTTATGATGGTTTTAAATGTGTTTTATTCAACTTTCACGCATTCCCCTAAAGCTGAGTTACTTTTGTTGACTTTTATAAAAGTTTCAATGTTGTTTTTTGCTGATTGTATCAAGTATTGTCTGAAATTCTGGACTGTTTTATGCCCTCATTGACATTTATTCTGAATTTGTTTCAGAGTAATCCTTGAGTTGAAAACTACAACTAATTACCTTTTGGATCTAAAATTGCCGTTATGGCTAACTGACTTTTAGAAAACACAAAAATGTGCTATAATTACACATATTGAGCTAAAATTTGGTGTGTCTGTAGCTGAAATTGACTCTGAGCGCTACTCGTTGCTCAAGATCTCTGTGTAAAATTTTAGCAGTCTGTTAGCAAAATATCTTGTGTTCCACTGGGCGGATTTTAACAAAACTGTTGGAAACTAATGAAACTATGTACATCTACAACTCAATTGCATTTCAAGATGGCTGAAACTGTTAGATTTGCAGAGGTTGAGCTGATGTTTGGTGTGGTAGTAGCTGAGAGTCATAATCTAAGCAACATATTGTGTTTGTTTTATTTAAGTCTTATCTAAGTCCTGTTAAAACTGAGTTTTTCCTTTCCACCGTCGCCAACATTCATCCATGATGAGCTGGTTGGACACTGATTTACTCTAACTAACTCGTGTTTTGTTTTATCTGTTCGTGTTATTCAAATAGCGCTTTTACTTTTAAACCTTTAACGCCTAATTTGACACATTTCGGGCGTGTTCGGGTGTGATTCGGGAGGAATCGGAGCCGTTGCTCCTGAATGACAACAAGCTTGTTTCGCCTCGCGCGCGTTCACGAGACGTACACAACTCGGTTCCCTGGAAACGACTTCACGTTACCGACGAGAAACGGCGAACAGCGGCTTGTTTTTGCTCTAAACCCCCCACCGAACTGCTGGCCGGCGCGTCCCGTCGCTAAAGACGGGTGTCTTTTGTTGTTTTGTTTTTTTAACCGACTCGGTTAGCTTAAAGTTGCGAAAACAAACTTTGCGCGCGCCGAGCTAGCGCGAGCGGCTGAGTTTTAGCTAGCAGGCTAACCAGCTAGCCGAGCGGCGGTCCGCTTCTCTCCCCCTCCTCCTCCTCCTCTTCTCTGCTGGCAACTTAAAAAGAAAACCAATCTGTGGCCATGGAGGGACCAGGCAGCTAATTATGAGTTCTGCTCGCTCTCATTTTAGCTGTTAAGTTAACGCGCTTTACTCCGAGCAGGTTAATTTAGAGTCGGAATGGCGATACTAAGGGGTAATTGTGTAGTCTGATTGGTGTAAACGGCATCAGGTCATTTATTTGTGAGGAGAGAAGACATTAAAATGATAAAAAATAAATAAATAAGTACAAATAAAGCCGGTGCATGTGCAAATGGGAAAAGCTGGGCGCTGCATGTGTTCCGTCGTGTTGCGTTCACGGTCCCTGTAAGTGAACATCCGCTTTCATTTGGACACAGACGCGAGTCCCGTCAGGGGCTGAGGCTCGTGCTTCCTCCTCGCGCGGGTGGTGTCGGGTTCTGGTGCTGATCGCTGTGGTTGTCTCTTCCGCAGAGAGCTCGGTGCACGGAGAGGAGCCCCTCGATCCGTAGGAACCGGGCGGACATGAGCACCGGGAGATGATACGGCACATGTCCGGACGGAGCCATAAGGCGGAAGGGATATATACCTAAAGCTGTGCAACCCCCCCGTGTGTGTGTGTGTGAGAGAGAGAGAGAGAGAGGGAGAAAGAGTGTGTGTGTGTGTGCGCCTGTATGGCGGAGTTCGGGGAGGACGAAAAGCTGCCTCCGTTGAATCATTTCGGGGGTTCGGCCGAGCCCAGCGACGAGGCTGCGGGCAAGACGCATTGCGAAGCGTCGGTTCTGAATGGAGACTGCTCGGTACCAGAGAACACCATGGTCGGTTCGGGATCCCTCGTCACACCTGGCGGCCAAGCCGGAGCGGAAAACGCCTCGGTCGGACCGGACTCCAAAGCCGACATCCCCCGCAGGAGCAGCATCATTAAGGTGAGCACCGGAAACCCAGGGGGGCTGGGGGTGGGGCAAAATTACCTTTTATTCACATTTTACCTGCTTTACTGAAACACAGGCTAGTATGTGGGTCACCAGGAGCGCACCTTGAGCCGTACCTGAAGGTTGTTTTTGCTGTAAATGTACCTAAAAACGTTAATATTTAATACAGCTTCAATGCTCATTGGCAGGATGTGATGTAGAAAGATGGCTGTGCACCAAAGCACAATGGGCTTTGTGCTGTTCTGGAAGCTCAAACACACAGGATGTGTGTTAAACTGGAGGAGAAAGAGGTGAACCTTTGACCTGCTGCGGCGTTGGGATCAGGTGTGGCTGCAGGCCAGTGTAGGTGAAGTTGTGACACAAACCAGAGGGTCAGAGAAAATCTGTTTGCTTTTATCTTTTTGACTCGTGGACTCTGTTAATGTTTGTTTCAGGCCTGGTGGGTCAGTGGGGTTTGGAGAGGAGGACTAAAGGTCGCGTCTCACCGGGCTTCGGCTGTTGGACAGGAGTCTGCGACTCAAAAAATAAGAGAAAAACAAAGTTTTTTGTTGCCGTTTCACTGAATTCTGAGTGCTCGCAACCTGCGAGAGGCAGATTTTTGAGAGTCGTGACTTTTCGTCATGTGCACAGAACTGTATTGTAGGTTCTGCACATTATTTTGTTGTCTCCTCTGCTCGTATTATCCCTGCCTCTGCCGCTTTGTGCCAACCTGGGCAGCCGGCCCACACTTACTTACGATTTAGTCCACTTTAGAATCGAAGATGTGCAGATTTGGACCAGTCTCTGAAAGTTATCGATCACCGATGTGGTTTTTAGACTCGGACGTTTGCAGGTGTTGTCCGTCCGAGAGCCCCCAGTGTCTTATTTCGAGATGAAATTTGTTGCTCAGACGTGTTCAAAGCTCCAGCGATGAGATCGCGAGCCAACTGAGAACCCTCCCCGAAGTTTTGAGACATTTTTAGAGAGTCCGTCGTGAATCCTGGCCGTCGATAAACAGTCGCAGCCAGGCAAGAAACCGCCTTTAAGAGGAAGGAAACAGCCGTGACAACACAGAGCCTCTGTTTAAAACAAAGAGTTCTCTGAAGAACACGGTCACGTTGAGGGGAACGACCTGAAAACCAACGTGTCACTTCAATTCAGAGCTGACTCTGAACCGCGCTGAGTCGTCTTACGTCTTACGTGGTTTCTTGTTTTGAGTCCTGTGTGTATTTCGGCTGAAAGGCCGCGTCGGAGCTGGCAGTGGGCGTGGTTTTTGCGGCGTGTTCTGGTTCTAGATGCTGACTGCGTGAGAACTTCTCCGTGTAGGTTTGGTGATTAAAAGATTGGCAGACGTGACAGAAGGTGTTCACGTTCTAGATGTGTTTTCATGTTCATTTTTTAGTTTTTTTTTTTTTTTTTTTTTTTTTTTTAGTTTCTATGCTTTTTTAAAAATTAAATGGATTCTAAACTGAAGGAATGCATATCGCCCGCCGCCTTTCATGCTAGAGTTTAAGGCTGACATAGTCTTATGATGCGGAATATTGGAGTTGGAGCCATTTTTGGTCCTTGAGAATGTGTCACGCTCAGGGTGTGTGTTGTGAATGACTCTCAGCTACTACCACGTCACATTTCAGCTCGATATCTGCAAAACTGACTGACTTATAGCAATGTGTCTGTTGTTATGTTCAGTTGGCTGTGGTGGCCATCTTGAATCGGGTTGCCCAGTGATTATTTCTCGATTGTTTCGTTAAAATTTGTCCAGGAAGATATTTTGCTAACAGACAGAGATTACTGCAAATAGGTCATGCCTAAACGTTAAATTAAAATTTTGTGCAATCTGCTCAGAATGCGTGTTAGGGATCAGTCTCAGCTACTACCACACCAAAAGTTTAGCTCAACATCTGTCAATTTGGCAGAGTTAGAGCTATCTTTGTGTTGATTTGAAGGTCAGTTGGCTGTGGCAGCCATTTTGAATCTAGCTGACTCCAAAAGTTAATCAGCTGCAGATGTTGACCAAATGATTATGTCCTGAAAGTCATAATAAAATTTGTTCTGTGGTTTATGAGATATTTTGCTAACAGACACACAGATAATAACAAATTCTTTCTTTTTAATGTCCAGGTTTCCTCATAAATACATAAATTATTTTCTGTTTCAGATCATATTTTCCTATTTTGAGTCTCACCCAGGGTTTGACGTTATTTGTGGGGTTATTTTTTGTCTAGTGGCTTCTCTTATGTCCGGGAAGGTGCGGTTTCTCCTGAACATCTCAGCCGCAGCAGAGCTCATTCAGAAACCTGGACAGTGTTTACCCGTCGCAGCATTCTGGTTTCTGTCAAACCACTCCAGTTTGGACCTTCTGGTTTCTCAAAACAAAAGGATATAACCGTATCCAGGTGTCTGAAAGGGGAGCGGATGTTTACACCGTCAACGCGTATCAGAAACATTCGAGAAAACGTTTGGTCGCTGCTGGAATAGTTAAAGGCCGTCACTTGAAGGATTTGGTTTGTCAAGACACTGAATCTGGAATCTTTCTCTTGTTTGTCAAACATATGTTTACCCCAGTCAGTGAAATAAAAGTTTCAGCCTAAAACAGTGATTACACGTCGATGAAAATAGACTGCGTTTTTATTCAGGACGAGTCGACAGCAGGCGTTGTGTTTAGGTGCCCGTTTATGATGCAGTCTGCACAATCGCACGCCGTAATTATACGATTAAAGCAGCGAGGAACTCTGTGAACTGTCGTGTCCCGGAAAAGAATGACTGAGCACAGAAAGTCTCTGACCCAAACACCGTAAAGTCTTCACTTTACTGACGTGCACACGTATGTTTTTTAATAAGGACGTGTTGAACTGATTGGTGCTTTAAAGCAGCTTGATGTTGCAGCTCATCTGTATCGGTGTCGGGGGTGCTGCTAAAGGACAGCAGAGACGGCACTTCCTTATGTTGCGTTAGTTTACAGAATGTCGAAAGCCCCGGACGGGTTTTCTGTTGCCGCTGTCAGCAGCTCTGTAATGTAAACCCTGCTGGTGCTGCTGTCGTTGTCAGACTATCAGTCGAAGGACCGGACACAAAATTTCTTCACACTGAAGAGTTCCCCGAGTGGATTATTAGGAGCACTGTGTACTACGCATGGAAAAATCCCATTTTGCTTCTTTTAATTTACCATTTAATTGATTTAGAAAGGCCTTATGGTGTAAAACCAGCATGCAAATTTTATGTTCTCCTTGTTTGCAGCGATAAAGAAATGACTTCAGTAATGTTTGTTTTCAGTAGTTAAATTATTCATCACATGCCTTCCATTCCTCTTTGTTGGCTGATAAGATCTGTTCCTCTTTTACCTTTTAAAATAAATAGTTTTAAGGACAAACTTCCTTCCCATCAGCAGGCTGACAGATTTAGGATGGGTGCAAAACAAAAAAAGAAAAGAGCTTTTTGGTCTTGATTTGGAGCATTTGGAGAGTTTGAAATCTATCAGGATTATAATAATTATATTACTAAAACAGAAGGCTTTCTCAAGTTTCTCTGTTGCCCCAAATTGTCTTTCGTCTTTTAATTTACGCCTAATTAGTCTGATTTCAGTTTTTCTGTCTCGTTCTGAAGCTTGCTGCTGCAGCTGATGGTGTTTCCTCAGACGACTGAGTTTTTGCAGACAATACCAGTCAGTTCTGATTTAAAACATGGAGCTCTGCAAATTTACAAGCTAAAGAGAGATGACCAAGATAACAGAGGCTCAACAAGGCCTAAATAAATTCTGGGAATTCTCAACCAAAACAACCACAATCCTCCTCTCAAAGGATCAGGGTAATCTCAAAATACTCCCTCCCTATTAGAGCCCCCCTTCTTGTTTGAAACCCGTTTAGTCCCTGGTTCCTAATGAGTAAAAAGACCCCGGTTCCCAGTAAAGAAGAACCCCATATAGCTCCATTCAGGAAATGCTGTTGAAGTAAATAATAAAGGTATAATAATAGAGGTATAAATAGTGTTTTGTTTGGAGTAAGGCCTTGGCTGAGGTGATATTGTAATATTGCCGTGATGCAGCTTGAATTGATAAACCTTTACAAACGAGAAGGAGAGTGGCAGCAACTAAGATCACCATGTTTAACTGATAGAAGCCCTCAGGTTTAACCAAATACATGCATGTAATAAGAAAACTGTAAGACTTGTGCTGTATCTGCCTGAGAGTGTAGAAACCCCTCTTGTGGAGCAGGTATGGATGGATCAATACTCATTAGGAAGCTTTTATTGGGTCTAAAGTAAAGTGTCAATCACCAGACTCAGCTCCGCTCCACTCACACACACACACACAATCAGAACTAAGATTGTTGTTTCCATGAATATTCAACCCGCGCTCATTGTTTACCTACTTATCTATGGTTTGCTGTTGGTTATAGTCGATGTGTGGAAAGTTTTGTTTAAGTGAAGAACAATCAGGAGGACAAACGCTCCGAGTTTTAAACTAAGATCACCTTCTGTTGAGAAGGGATGGAGTTAGCGTTCTGGTCGATCCTCGTAAATGACATTGTGCACAATCTCATGTAATTTTTGCCTGGCTTGTTGGCACCTTAACTAAGCGTTGGAGAAGACTCTAAACTACTAAATTTACCTCCAGTATCTGTAAAGTTGACTGAGATGAATCCATTATTGTGTTGGCATAAGTCAGTTGTCTGTGGCAGCCATCTTCATTAAGGTTGACTCCAAAAGTCAGTCAGTTGTAGACGTCGATCCAGTGATTAGTTTCTGAGTTTCAGTAAAATCCGTCGAGTGGTTCATGAGATATTTTGCTCACAGACCACTGAACGCACACAAACATTATCATCCTCCTCGGCCTTTTGTCGGCAGGTGATAAAAAGAAAAAGAGAACCTAATTTCAGCTGAAAATTCTTTCTTTTCCTTATCCGCTCTCTTTGCCAGTCGGACATAAATGCAACATAGGGTCATGTTTTCTACCGACAGCGTTGGTAATAAACACCTCTTATACAAGTCGAGTCTTTCAGCGTTCACTCTGTTAGTCTGTCAGGATTTCATCCCCTTTGAGGACAGATGATTCAGAAACATCTTGTGTTAAGAACTGATCAAAAATACAGGTGTCGCTATAACAACACGAGGACCAGCTTTAGTTCCCAGACCATGGTGGTGTGATGTATTTCACTTTTAGAAGAGAAATATGACGTCAGTTCAAACAAGTTCAGTTTGTTAGAAGAAATGTCAGATCATTTTATAAAAAAATGCTTTAGGATCAGTCTTTAAAAATAAAAAAACTTGTTTAATATTGTCGCTGTAAGGTCTAATGACTTTGTCTAATCTAGCAAACCGGTCCACGAGAATCCAGCGCCGAAGGAATCCATGCGATGGGGAAATTATGAAAATGCTCAGTGACCTAAATTTTATAGCTGCTATGTCAAGCTGCTCAACACAAGACATCATGACAAGGCATAAAAAAATAAGTGAAAGTCACTCTGAAACGATTCTCCGGCGTTTGATTAGCAATGCAGCGCGCAGATGGGTTGAATGTTCACTGAGTCACAGAAGAGATGAGAATCAGAATAACGTGAAGCCAAACTGAGCGTCACTTTAAAGCACAGAGACAACTTGTGCTGTTACCAACGTCTGTGTTGGTGTTGAGACACAGCTCTTAATCATGACTGACAACAAAATCAATAAATGTCATCCATGACAAACGCAGCTGTTGCACCAAAAACCAAATCAAACAGCAAGTTTATTTTCCTAATCAGCTGGAGATTATTTGGAAAGATTTTAAACTACACAACTCCGCCAAGCGAACATTAAAAACATGGCTTTGGACAGAGAAAATAAAACTCGAATGTTGTAATCCCTCTTCTCGTGAGAAACAAAAATCTTTTCTCTCGTTCTGAGATGCAGAAAGTCGTGAAAGCCAGTTGTTTTTCTTCCTGACAGCCACGTCTGGATGAATATTACAGAGAGATGGGCTGTGAGAGGTTGGACCAGCGCTAACAAGACGTTCTTCTCATCATCGGAGCGCTCGCTTCTTGTTAAAACTGCTTCTCTGAAGAGACGAGAGGATGTGGTTGGAACAACAACAACCACACTCTCATTGTAGTAGTTGGCAAGTACCTGACTATTGTAAAGGTTTCTGTACATGACGTAAATATGTACGTATTTATGTAGTGAAAAGACCCAACCTTATGGAAGGTTTAATACCACTGTGAGCTCAAACCGTGTATGTTTGTGTAGTAATGTGACATATTGTACATCTCCAGTCTACACCTTGCATTTCTTTTTTTTAGTATTTACACCAAATTTATTCTTTAAAACCCATTTGTGTTTTTGCATAATGAACGGCTGTGAACTTGTCCTCCTCCTCTCTAACAGCCGCTTCATTTGTGACGTAATTTAGAAGAGATATTTTTAGGGCGTTTTGATCAAGTTGCGTTGGTAATAAATCAAGCAAGTTTTGCAGTCAACATGGCGGAGTTGCCATTAATTAATGCACTCCTCCTCTTAAACAGAAGGCGTCACTGAGAGAAGTAACATCACTGTTCTGCAAAAAATGGGAAGAAAAGAAGTTTCCAAGAAGCATAATCCTTGTAAACAGGGGTTCTCCGTATGGGAATAGTTTTTGGTTTTTAATGTTTCAGCTATGTGTCCACATGGAAATGGCCTTTTAGGAGTCCTGAAATGGTTTATCTCTAATCTCAAAA
Organism: Kryptolebias marmoratus; assembly: GCF_001649575.2. Taxonomy (NCBI): domain Eukaryota; kingdom Metazoa; phylum Chordata; class Actinopteri; order Cyprinodontiformes; family Rivulidae; genus Kryptolebias; species Kryptolebias marmoratus. The sequence continues at coordinate 2,144,828 of NC_051445.1, forward strand.
TGTTGCTCAACCTTTGAGAACAATGACGTCATAGCGCCACCTCTACTCCAACCTTCGACCTGAGGGGCGTCTTCTTCTCGTTGTGTTCACAGCGCCACGTCCAGGCCTGGCGTAGTTACAGCATTTTGGGTTATTTTCTGTGTTTCCATGTGGATGAAGACGTCTCTAGAAATGGTGACGTGTTTGCAGGGATATTTTTAGAATTGACAAATTAAATGATCGTTTTGAAAAAAGGAGATGCATCCATGTGGAAAAGACCAGAGTTTGAACTTATTATTCTACTAATATTTTAAGGAAGACATTTAAAGTAATATTTTAATGCAGATATCCTGATGCTACAGGAAGGAAGGACTATTCAATACCTGTTACCCAGTCCAGCTTGTCCATTACAACTCTATGCTTGTTATTGATCAACACAGTTGAATATAGAGCTTTAAAGTAGCATATCAATGTGAAATGAGCTGATGCATCATCTGAAGCACTTTTAGTGATTAGATTGTGGAGACAAAGGGCATCCCGGTGTCTTCTAAACAAACTGTACCAGTGGTCCCCAGCCTGGTTCTTTAAGGCACGATGTCCTGCATGTTTTAAATCTGTTCTTGCTCCAATTCACTTGATTTTTTAAAGGGAAAAATTACCTGAACAGTCCGGTTCTGCAGAAGCCTGTTATATAAGCGCTGATTTCAACCAGGTGTGTCGAAGCAAAGAAACACCTAAAACACCCCGGAGGTCCAAAACTGGCAAACTCTGAGCTATATTAAGTAAAATAAAAAACTAAAATAAAGTAACTGATTCATTTGAGGCGTTTATGCTGCAGCATTGTAAGTAAATTTATGCCTAATCATTTATTTTTTGCATGTTTGTTTGGTAGCTCACACAGAAAATAGTCAATTCTGCCTGATGAAAAACAAAAACAGTAAGGTTTGAAGTTTTTTTAAACTCCGATTTTCAAACTAAGGTATTAAATACACAGCTTAATATTCAGGGCCTTTTAGTGACCGCATGTACTTGTTGGTAAAAGTGTAGTAATGAAATTATAACCATGTTGTAAGTGGGTGGTCAGTGGCGTAAGCAGTAATAACCCTGTGGTTACAGCTTTCTTCCCACCTAATGTCTCACTTCGGATCCTGTCATATAAATAAGATCTCTCAGTTGCTTTGTTTGCTTTTTTTTGTTTTCACAGCTCTGGTCGGAGATGAAAAACTGTGAGATCACCCTGTTAAAAGGGAAAACGATGTGCTAATTATGGTGGACCAGCAGCGCTGAAAGTCCAGACAAGTCCTCCACAGGCGTAACCACGCTGTATCACATTATTACGTCGGGTTAGGGCATGTCGAAAACATTCAAATGCTTCTGTCCACACCTCAGCACTGCTGGCTCATCATCTCATCAATGTGATGTCCTAAATTTAGAAATCTGACACTATGTTCATTTTCTATTCTATTCTGTTGATAGTTTTTCAAATTCTGTCATGTACTGAACTCTTCAGTGGTTCTGGTGAAGCAGATTTTTGTGATAAATCGAAGAAGAGTCTGATTTTTATAGGTTTATAGCAGCAACAGCTAATTTTAGGCACAATCCTCCAATATGGTAATCAGTCAGTCAAATATAAATATTTTTCATATCATATAAAACATTTTCACAGCATATTAAAAGCGAGTGATTTGTATTTAAACTGCACCATGAGTGGTTGGTGGAAGAATTTAAAGTTGTGTTTGTCGTTGACTTCTGGTACTAATGAACTCTGCATCCTCCAACGTTTTTCCACCGTTTTCCTGTTTCTTCTCCGTTCTTGCTCCAGTTCTGTCAGCGTTCACGGTTTCTCATCATACCTGAAATTCTGCGTACGTCAGCTTCAGAGTTAAACTGATGGATTTGTGATATGTGAATCAAAGTTCAAGCCTTTGCACAGTGCTGGCTGCCTGTTAAATCTTTACGTATGACTGAAGGTTTTGCCACATTTTCATTCTGCTTTATTTATTTTATGTTTTACATTTGTCACAGATGTGACAGTCAGAGTTTGTTACAGCTCCGGTTTCTGGGTTTATGGTCAAGCCTCAGCTGTTAGTTTCTGTTTTTCTGTCCACGTGATCGGCTATAAAGCTGCGTTGAGTATCTGTTTGCGAGCAGCTTCTTCCCTTTTTGGTTTGGGACAATGGAAGTCTCCTAAGTGTCCAACAAAGACGCTGGTGTCCCTGCAGCTCCCAGCTCCTGGCAGATCCGTGCCTCAGTTGTCCATCTGGTGAAACACACAGACGTGCTTCACAGTTGCTGTTTAAAAGCTCTTCCTTTGTGCTTTTAAATTTCTTCTGCACAGCAGACATGCTGGCGGTCTCCTGCCAACGCTCTTCAGGTGAGCTGCTATGGTGCAGCTGATGTAAACGGCAGAAACCGAGAGTTGAGGTGTACTCTGTGGTAAATCTAAAAATAGCTCCATCTGAACTGAGATCTAATGCTTAAGGACAAACCTAGTAATTGTTAATGCTATCCTGCATAGTGTAACAGTATTATCTGCTTTAACTGCCTATTAATTTTTGAGGAAACATCCTTTGATTGATGCTGTTTTAACAGCACCTCGGCTGATTGGATGAATCGGCCGAGGTGCTGTTATAACCATGTCAGTGTTGGCTGTTTGATTGGAATAGCCTGCAGTTAGCAGCTAATGAAACGTGTTAATTATACTCGTGACTTGAGCAAAGTCTGTCAGTGTCTGAAATGGTTCTATAATGTACATCTTTCCAGACACCGAGCCGCACCAACACTCTGCGCTCTCCTTTATTAGCCTGACCATTGTGCTTCATGGTTCCTCCGAGAACTAATGGCTGCAGTTTTGCAGCACAACCCAAGCGCGCCTACCAGAGGGGCAGGGTGGTGTACGGGTGCTGTGAAGCCCAAACGCTTCCTTTCAGGTCTTCATTCAAACCTGTGACATGTCCACTCCAGGCTGAAGACATGTTTGTCTACCCTTGGTTCAGGCGTGTGCAGGAACAGCGCTTACTGTTTAACACCCGACCCGACCCGCTTCCCTCAGGAGGAAGGTTGTGCAGCCGTAAAGCCCAGACGAAAAGGCTGAGGCTCATCAACTCAGTTTGGACTTTGTTTTCATTAATGAAGCTTTTTAGGTTCCTTAAACTTGTTTTTTATTTTGTTTTGGACAGGTCTGAGGTAGAAATCAACAATATGAGTTTATTAGACATCAGGGCAACACATTTTATTGGTCAGTATGTATGTTTCATCTAATAAAATATAACAATAACTGTTTAACCTAAATAAACATATATTTGACAACTCTTATTAGAACTGGTACAGTTAAAAATAATGTAAAAAGGCCACAGTTAGCTGGTTGTAAAAGCTGCTGCATCTTCATTTTCCTACTTTGTAAATGATTAAATAAGTACAGACATTTATTTATTTTTTAAGGGTCCAAAATCAGACAATTAATCAGTCCACCTTTAATCTGAGACACTCCCGTATCTCAGGCATGATCTGTGACAAATCTGATTCTATTTTCTTGCTAATAAAATGATAAATAATTTCTCACAGTGCAATTAATCTGTTGGTTTAACGTGTATGAATCTAATTTTTATAATTTGATTACAGAACACTTGATCTTTTCTTTTAAATTGTCAAATAAAAAAACTGCAGAGGATTAAAAGTCAAGATGACGAAAAAAAATGAGGAAAAAATCATAGCAAAACAAACAACCAAAAATAAACCTGATTCTGATGTTTGGGAGTAAAAACACTCGTATATTTGTCTATTTTAGATATTAGTGCGCAGATAAGGAGAAGTGAAGATAAATAAACGTTGCAGGAGTGGTTTACCATTTCCTGTTGTCGACTAGTGAACTGCAGTGTTTTACTACAGCAGAGAGAGCGGCCGACTGTTTACAGGAGATCAGGAGTTATAAATATTTTTTGTCCTAATTGGCACCAACTTCAGTTGGTGATGCTCGGGCAGCCTTCAAACCTGAATAATACGAATCAAAGAGGACGTAGATGTAAATATGAGTAACATCGAGTAAGAAATTAGAAAGTATACTTTGTGTATCCTTCAGTAGTACATTCAAACTTAAAGAACAGGGCTGTCTCTGTAACTGCAAGATGTTTTCTTTATAGTTTGAATGTACTACTGAAGGATACACAAAGTATACTTTCTAATTTCTTACTCGATGTTACTCATATTTACATCTACGTCCTCTTTGATTCGTATTATTCAGGTTTGAAGGCTGCCCGAGCATCACCAACTGAAGTTGGTGCCAATTAGGACAAAAAATATTTATAACTCCTGATCTCCTGTAAACAGTCGGCCGCTCTCTCTGCTGTAGTAAAACACCGCAGTCCGCTCTGAGGAGACAGTAAAGAGACATAAATTACACGGAGTTTATGTGCGATGGTATGTGCTTTATAAATAAAACCCATAAATACAGAATTTCAACAAGGTCGCTGCAGTTCAGATGTTGTCTTTCATCCCTTCATCCTGGTAAAGTTATTTTAATTGTCTCATTTTAATGTTTGAGAACATGAAAGACTTCTTTTTTCTAAATTTTTTTTTAATGACCTCGACTAGAAAGAAATTTAAAAACGGTAAAAACGGATTCTGAGCCCTCGAAGGACTGATTTCTCTCTGGTTACAGGTTTCTGTTTTTTACAGTAACGCCGAGAATTGGCTCGATGGTGCAGGAAGTAAATTTCACTACTTGTGCTAATTTTGTCTCATGGTTTTTGTTATTTTGTGCGCTGGGTTACCTCGGACCGTACGGTGCCTGCAGTCTGCTGTCAGTTTGATGCCAAACTGAGCAAATAATTTAATATTTATCACCTGAAAAACACTAAATGTGCAAATCCATGGGGTTAATAATTCAAATTTCTGCTGGTATACAAGACAAATGGTAAATAACATAAAAATAAAGAAGCTGGTTTTCAAACTGAAGCTAATTTTAAATGGTAGTTTTTTATTTTCTTTTGTTGATTTATAGCTTGAAGTTAACTTTAAATGTTTTCTCTTCCTGGGAGTGTTAGAAGTAAGATAGTGCTGTCATTTGTGTTGTGAAATTTGCCTAGCTTTTAAAGTTTATGGTGTTTTTTTCACGTGATTTAACTCTGATCGTGTGGCAGAGCAGCAGCTGGGCCTGCACCAGGTCTGAGTCCTCTGGGGTTTGACGGTAGAGCAGCTGGAGGAAAGTTTAAAAAGAAAATAGAAATCCCCCCCAAGGTTAATTTGAATTAAACAACACTGGAAGATGTTTTGTGGAGAATATTACATTTCTAATACAGTGAGAGTTGTGTCAATAATTGATGATGTCCCATTTTTCTCCTCTTCGTTAAAATTAGAATATTTACTTTGATCCTGTTTCTGTTGCAGCTGGAATAACCAATCATTGGAGCAAAACTTTACGTCTTAACGGTTAATAAAAGAAGAAAAGGCTGTTCTGACAACCTGAGCTGTTGTCCTGTAATAAAAAGATGTAATGAAACACATAAATGTTCATTTGTGGTAGGAGGCTGACCTGTCGTTAAATGTTGCTGTGGACTGTTGGGACGTTTTTATCTGGTTGTTGGAAGCAGCAGCAGATTCGTATTTATATGGAGTCTGTGTTTGATTTTTGTTTTTGACGAATTTTTCAACGTTGTGTTGTTTTTATTTTCAAATTCTCCATCTCAGAAGCTACAAAGTGATCCGTAGTTTGGTGAAATTTGGCGATTTCTCACCTGGCACCTTTAATATAAAGGCAGATTAGGAAGATTATTTGTTGGTTTAGTTAACGGGATTAGTAGTCGGCGTCTTCATGGACCCATTTTTATGCAAATCCTAATTATGGCAAAAGTTTATATTTTCACTTTTTTCACTAGTTTTGCCAGCATGGGTCACATTTTTACATAAAATTTGATTATAATCATAACTTCCCTAACTCCTATACATTTAGGGGAACTAAAATGAAGATTGTTTTAATTTAAAACAACTTTTTCATAACATCCTACCTGAACATCAACGTTTTTAATGCGTCTCAACTTTCTTTGGATAGAAAGAAAAGTTCAAAATGAGAATTAAAGGCCTAGTAATCTTTGAGGAAATGCATATCACCCGCCGCCTTTCTTAAGTCATCTCACTTTGAGAAACGACGACGCTGTAGACATTTTTGGTCAAACCTAGAAAATAACGTTGTGACGTCATGTGATGTCATGAAAGAATGTGTTAATGACTCTCAGCTACTACCACATCAAATTTAAGCTCAGTCTCTGTAAAACCGAGTCCTTTTTGTGTTAATGTTGATTAGATGTGGTGGCGACTTTGAATTGGGCTGGCTTTAAAAAAGTTATTCAGTTGTAGATGTTCGTTCAATAAGTACTTCCTACAATTCTTTTTATTAAAATGTATGTAAGACAACAGACAGACACGGATAAAAACATTATTGTCTGCCATTGCCTTTCGGCTTCGGGCGATTATTGTGGTTTACAATTTCAGAAAACTCGTCGAGAGCTTTTAGAAAGAGAAACCTTAATAACAGAAATTAAACACACAGTGGGTTGGATTCATGTTTTTAAACAGTTTTCTTTTCCTGAGAATCCTTTTAGCTTAAATACGAATTAAGTTCCTGAGTCGTTTTGTTATTCGCTGTCGAGTTGCTTTAATATTCTTGTTAAATCTGTGGGATACGAGCTTTTTGATGCTTTTGCTCAGTGAGACGATAACAAAGTGTTGCTTCCCACGTTATTTACTTAAGAGAAGATGATTCAGGCAACAACACAGATACTTCACTCTCATTTATAATAAACTATGGCAGCTTTTGATTTAAATAAGTCGTATGTCGATGTGAATCCAGGCCTGGGCTTGTAATGTAAGGTGCAGCGTAATTCCTGTCATCGCTTTGAAAAGGCAGAACAGTAAAGAGTAAAGGGGCCCATGTGCACAGAGAGTTTATAACTGCTCATCCAGGCTGAAAAAATGAGCTTTTCTCCCCTTTAGGGGATTTAAATCCCCTTTGGAATCTGTCAGCAGTTGGACGCACTCGGTCTCGTTTTTTTACTTCCTCGGTCTTCGTCTCTTTCAGCCGCTCTACAACACAAAAGTCATTTCTTCTGTTCAAAACTGAAACAAAGTTTTGCTGCAAAGGTTTATTAGTGCCGTAAAGTGTCGATGGATTAATGTGATTCTAACATTTACCACAAGAAAACGTTGTGTTCTTCGGGAGGTTGTGTGCTGGTTTGTTGATCATTACCTTTGACAGAACATGTGCTCACAAGTGCTGCTGTTCTTGGCTTATCGAATGAAATGTTCCTCTCAGGTCATAACAAACGGCGCTCACACTGAGGAATGTTGGTGCTCTACCAGTGAAACTACATCAGGTGGTTGTTCGTTTGGACTCGCAGCCAGTAAAGGTCCTGAAACCCTTAAATATCAGAATATGTCCTGGATTTTGCTGTAAAAACGGAGGTCAGACTCCTGATCGAGTCCGTTCTGTCGCTGAGACCTGTCTCTCCGTGTCCTGTTGGTTGGACTTTTAAATGGAAGGACATTTATTTTTGAACATTAAGAAACAGATGAATGGATAAGTAATATTTGTGTTTGGGAGACTGTGTACCCTAAGAAACAACTATCTGATGAAACTATAAATGGACCATCTGATTGTGCTGATAGATTGTTTCAAACACCGAATATGGACTAAAACTGTTTGCCTTCTGCAACCTGACCAAAAATAAATTGCTGCTTGAGAAAGACTTTTCCACTTGGGATGTGTTTGGCCAGAGAAGGGTGTGTGTGGTATTGTTTCTTTTTTTAGTGGAGGAAATCCTGAAAGAGGCTTTAAATAACAGCTTGGTGATGTAGGAAGAACTGGTCGTATACAGTCTGCAAGTGATGACCGTGTTCCAGTGTTCAACGAGGACAAAACGTCCCCATTTCTGTCTTCATCGTCATAATCAGCTGCAGTCGTGTGTTTGATTTAAGCCACTCTTTATGTCGTAAACCTTCCTGAACCAGCAGACAGTGTGAAGGAATAAGAAGTTGATCTGATTTGCTCCATCGTTGACTCTCAGAGAGGACGTAGATGTTTCCGACGGTCTTCAACTTTCAGCCCGACTTCAGCAGATAAGCGGGTTCGGATTAATTTGGTGACATTATGTAACTATTCTGAGTTGTGTTTATTTGCAGAAAACCTGTCTGGCAGTTTTCCATGATCATTTTTATGTTTATTATTTCTGTTGCTCACAGTTGATGCTTTGCGTTTCAGAACAGACTCCTTCAGCCTCTCGTCTGCACTTAGCCAGTTAATTTCACCGTTTTTTTTACAAAAAAAGCAGCAGACACATGATATAACGCAGCATAGCAGATCCCTGTGTGCCTCTAACAGGAACTGCTGAGCAGTGTTTATGTCCTGAGATCCCAGCAGAAACAGTAAGCAGAGTTGTCAAATTTATAATTGTGAACATTGTCAGCAGAAAAGGTTGAGCGTCCAGGAAAGGGCAAAAAATGAAAATTTTCCATGTACTTGGCGCTGCGTTGGAGTTGCAGTCTTGCAGTATGAACATCTGAGTCTGATTGCACACGAATCTGTAAAGGGATTGAGCACTTCATTAAACTGCCTCAAGACAATTAAGATTAAAGGTTTTTACTGAAGTGCAACTGAAGCTATTTTTACCCCAGCATCATGGATAATGGATTCCTTTTGTATAAACCGTTCCTAATATTAGCTGGCACCTGACAGGATAGGAGTTTGGCAAAACGTACAAAATGAGTTTCACCAATCCACAATGTAAGATGGTGTTGCTGTGCTAAAAAAAGTCAGAATGTGTTTGCTGTAGATGGCTGGCTTTGAGTGGGCGATCGTCTCCTGAGGGGTATTCCCTGTTCTGTCTCCATAATAAGCAGCGACAGCTACCTTAAGTCACCCGGCAGAGTTGCTGCTGTGATTCTGCTCAGAAAATATTCAGCAGGAACAAAAAGGGACCGTGGAGAAAGACCTCACATGCAAAGCACTACATCCCAGCAGGCGGCATGTTGGGTTTTTGTTGTTCTGGAAAAGATCTCCCTAAAAATGCCTGTTTTTGTTTTGACAGCTTATTTGTTTTGTCCTCAGTCCTACTGTGAAAGTCAAATAGTAGTTTGAGCAGAAATTGCTGCCTTTTTCTACAAAGAAATGTGAAGAGGGGAAAATATGTGCTGAGAGGACCAGAGACTAGATGAAAGATAGAGTGAGTGTCCTGTGTTTTATTGCACCCAGTTAAAAACAGTAAGTACAGAACAGCGTTTTTCTAATATAGCTGATAAAATTACAGCAGAAAAATGGAGTGACTCTGAGTAAACTTTATATTGGTGCTGCAGACCCAATCCAAACCTGTGCTTGTAGAGACAAAGTGGTTGTGGTTAGATCCAATCAGGAGATCATCTTTGTGATTCACAGGCTACAATAACCTGTCATTTCTTGTTCTCTTATGGTGTAACCTTCCATCTCTGTGGCGTCATTTTTTAAATCATTTTCACCCTATGAAACTGCCTGACTTTAGGTCTTCTTCAGGGAGGGTTAGCTTGTTTATCTTCCTTCTTTTTAGCCTCCATTCTGTTGGCAGCTGCACTGTTCTTATAGGTGGTGATGATGGTAAATTCATAGTGACACAGTTCTCGTTCTGATAAAATAAGTTGCATAATTTACAAGAATTGTGAAAATGCAGAGCGAATGCTGACCTCTGAATGACCGCAGAAGAAGAAGATGAGACTGAGTCGTTAAAGCTAAAAGAAGCAGAACCACTAAAAGTAAAAGGTTGAGGCATAAACTTTGCAGTAGTAGTTTTCTTACGATGTTATTCAAAGAGATATTTCTGTTTTTAGACACTCTGGGTTACAGTATTACCATATTACTGCTCAACCCTAATTTCTACCGTCTCTTTCTGTTTGTTTACAGGACGGACGGCAGCGTAAAGAAAGAAAGAAGACTGTGTCATTCAGCAGCATGCCCACGGAGAAGAAGATTGGCCGTGCCAGCGACTGCATCAGTGCGATGGTCGACGGCTCGGAGCTGAAGAAAGTCCGATCCAATTCACGTGTTTATCACCGCTACTTTCTCCTTGATGCCGACATGCAGTCCTTAAGGTGGGAGCCAACGAAGAAGGAATCTGAAAAGGCGAAAATCGACGTCAAGTCCATCAAAGAAGTTCGGACAGGCAAAAATACGGACACTTTTAGAACTAACGGCACCTATGATCAGATATCGGAGGACTGTGCTTTTTCAATAATCTTTGGGGAGAATTATGAATCCCTGGACTTGGTGGCAAATACGGCAGACGTAGCCAACATTTGGGTAACGGGGCTGAGGTACCTGATCTCCTACGGGAAACATACCTTAAATATAATCGAGAGCAGTCAGAACAACATGCGGTCATCTTGGCTAAGCGACCTCTTTGACGAAGAAGACGTAAACAACAGCAAACAAATAGCAATATGTGCTGCCGTGCAGCTTATTAAGAAGCTAAACCCGGGACTTAAAAATGTCAAAATAGAACTAAAGTTCAAGGAGCTTCACAAAGCTAAGGACAAAATCAGTTCTGAGGTGACAAAAGATGAGTTTATTGAAGTCTTTCATGATCTTTGCACCAGACCCGAAATTTATTTTCTGTTTGTTCAGTTCTCCAGTAACAAAGAATTTCTTGATACCAAGGACTTGATGATATTTCTGGAGGCAGAGCAGGGAATGGCACAGGTCAGTGAAGACACCAGCTTAGACGTCATTCAGAAGTATGAACCATCCAAAGAGGGTCAGCTCAAGAGTTGGCTTTCTCTTGATGGGTTCTCCAACTATCTCATGTCTCCGGAGTGCCACATATTTGACCCGGAGCAAAAATCAGTTTGCCAAGACATGAACCAGCCTGTGACTCACTACTACATCAACGCATCCCACAACACATACCTGATAGAAGATCAGTTTCGAGGTCCCTCTGATGTGACAGGGTATATTCGCGCCCTTAAGATGGGCTGTCGCTGTGTAGAGCTGGACGTCTGGGACGGGCCTGATAATGAACCTGTTATTTATACCGGCCACACGATGACCTCTCAGATCGTTTTTCGCAGTGTCATTGACGTCATCAACAAGTACGCCTTTGTTGCCTCAGAGTTTCCACTGATACTGTGTTTAGAAAACCATTGTTCCTTAAAGCAGCAGAAAGTCATGTTTCAGCATCTGAAGAAGATCCTTGGAGACAAGATCCACGTGGATCCTCCCAAATCCGAGGACTGTTACCTCCCTTCCCCCTCTGAACTGATGGGAAAAATCCTCCTGAAGGGAAAGAAACTGGACACAACCTGCACCGCCTCAGAAGGGGAGGTGACGGATGAGGATGAAGGGGCAGAGATGTCTCAGAGGATGAGCATCGAGTCCACAGAACAACAAACCACCACCATACACAAAAAATTCCAGCTGCTTAAGGACCTTTCTGACCTGGTAACATTGTGCAAGTCTGTGGAGTTCAAAGATTTCCCAACATCTTTCCAGAAGCAGAAGCCCTGGGAGCTCTGCTCGTTCAACGAGGTGTTTGCCACTCGCTGCGCCTGTGACTTCCCAGGTGACTTTGTCAACTACAACAAGAAGTTCCTTGCAAGAGTTTATCCAAGTCCGATGCGAATTGACTCTAGCAACATGAATCCACAAGATTTCTGGAAGTGTGGTTGCCAAATTGTATCGATGAACTACCAGACTCCCGGCCTGATGATGGACCTGAACATCGGTTGGTTTCGTCAGAATGGCAACTGCGGCTACGTGCTTCGTCCAGCCATCATGAGGGAGCAGGTCTCATATTTCAGTGCCAACACAAAAGATTCAGTGCCTGGTGTTTCTCCACAGCTCTTGCACATCAAAATAATTAGCGGGCAAAATTTCCCCAAACCCAAAGGCTCAGGTGCCAAAGGAGACGTGGTGGACCCCTACGTGTATGTGGAAATACACGGCATCCCTGCCGACTGCGCTGAACAAAGGACTAAGACAGTCCACCAAAATGGGGACAACCCCCTGTTTGACGAGAGCTTCGAGTTTCAGATAAACCTCCCCGAGCTCGCGATGGTGCGCTTTGTGGTACTAGACGACGACTATATTGGTGACGAGTTTATTGGGCAGTACACGATCCCCTTCGAGTGTCTGCAGCCGGGTTTCCGCCACGTGCCTCTGCAGTCTCTGACAGGAGAGGTCCTGCCACACACTTTGCTGTTTGTCCATGTAGCTATAACCAACCGAAGAGGAGGCGGCAAACCACACAAACGGGGACTGTCTGTACGAAAAGGCAAAAAGAGCAGAGAGTACGCCAGCATGAGATTGCTTCAGATCAAGGCTGTTGATGAGGTCTTTAAAACGGCTCTGCTGCCACTGAGGGAAGCGACTGACCTCAGAGAAAACATGCAGGTAAGACTCCAAACCTCTGAATGACTATTTGACCTACTTAGACGGGTGTTAACCTTTTTATTCAGCAATGTCAAGAGTACAGATGTGTATATATTGAAGTAAAAACTCGAACACTGGCAGTTTAGGCCCTCTTGTACCTGAAAGTTGTAACTGATTCAGAAGATCAAGTAAATCTCTGAGTTTCCTTGAGTTGACACCTTTATTGTCTTATTTCTTGGCTTGTTTTATGCGGAAACAGTGACGTCTTCAACAGATTTTTTTTTTTCCTTACTCAACATAAAACTAAAAAAAGTTACTAGGTGTTGTGTGGGATTTAGAAAACTATGATGCAGAGGACATATTACAGCTAGGTGGACTGTAAAGTCAAACACTGTTTTCATGGTAAATCTGGTTAAATAAAGCAAATGAAAAGAAAACAATACGGCACAAAATAGTTATAAGTTGGGTAGAAATTGTGACCAAAATTCCTTGTTGGAAATTGGTCGTCAGTCTTAACTCAATTAGTTCTGAGAAGTTAAAACATTTAATTTCACAAACATTATGAAACTAAGTTTTGATGGATAAATTTCACATCACAAAACAAACGATATACACTAAAATACTGTAAGAGAAAAACAAAACGTTAGCCTGTACCACATCGGTTGGTATCGTTGTGTTTCTTCAGCCTTTTATTCGATTTTATTTTGGTGATCCTGTTTATATTGCAGTCTTTGTGAGATAACAAGTTAGCAGCCTTGAGACTAAAACAAATCGTGATGGCGGAGTCACAGTTTGTCCCTCCGGTTGTTTACGTTGGGTTTAAATTTGTCCTTTCACAGGAAGTTTCGGATTTGTGGGTGCATGCTTCATTTCCACTCGATGCTTGTGTCAGTTCAAAAGGATGGAGTGCTCATGAGCAGCTAACAAATGCCAAAACGAAAGTTCTCACAGGCGGTGACAGCTTCCAGCCACTTCCTGTGTGAGAGAGCTGATCTCAGGAAGTCTAGTTACACGTCTGTGCTGCTCAGTGGCAGTTTCAGGGAGCAGGAATGAAAGATTTCTGTTATTTCTGTGCAGTTTTGTTTGGTATTCCTGTATAAACTGGTTCAGCTTCATACGAGCATGTTTGTGATCTCTCCCCTCTCTGCAGAATGCCATAGTGTCCTTTAAAGAGCTGTGCGGCCTTTCAGCAGTGGCTAACCTGAAGCAGTGCATCTTGGCTCTTTCCCCTCGGCTGACAGGACCTGACAACAACCCCCTCCTGGTGTTTAACCTCAATGACCAGTACCCCAACTTGGAGCCCCAGGGCCTGCTACCAGAGGTCCTGAAGAAGGTCATCAGTACCTATGAGATGGTGAGCAGGGATTTTTCTTTTTTTGTCTTCTTTCTGCAGGCATCAGATAACAGAAAATACCATAACTTTATTTATAAAGCAGTAACAAGGTCGACCGTTCAATAAAACAAGCAACAATTAAAAAGAGAACTAAATACATAAAAGCACAATAAGGTCAAAGTCATGTCACACTGGGTTGAAGGCCAGGGAGTAAGAGAGATTTAAAGCCTGCCTGTCAGAGTTCTGAGCTCGCATGGCGCTCCTGGAACCATTAAAAGCATCCGATGTGCTGACCTCACAGAGCGTGGAGGCTGCCGCAGGAAAATCAATCTCTCATTATGATTGTTTGTTCCTGTGTCATTTTTTTTTTCCAATAAATAGATCGATTCACCCCAGAAAACCAGCTTTGACTCCAACGAGATCAATACCTTGACTTAACTTAATATAACTGTGGCGCGCAGAGACGGTTAGGTAAGAGGGCTGGAACGCGGTTAAGTAATGAAATCAATGTTCACAAGTTACGCAACACGGCGCTGAGGTTATTCCACAGCACAATCATTACACTTCACACATCATGTTCTCTTGACTCATCATGAATAAAAACAGAAAACACAACTACGACTTCAGAGACGCATTAAAACCAAACGTGCTTTAGAGCTTTTTTTTGTTGTTTTCTGTTTAGTTGGTGTATTTTTAAAAAGCTGCTTTGCCCCTTCGTGTCTCTGTACCTTCTGTGGTTTTCCAACCTCAGAATAACAAACTTAGAAACGGACCTGATTCTGTCTCTGCGTGTGTATTTTAGCTATCTTGCCTTTTTAAATTTCTTTTTTGGCATCTATTTAAGTCATCGGTTCTCAAACTTGTCATACTCTAACGATCACTGGCTCTCCACGGATCATTAGACGGTTAAAGCCTAAAAGTCTTTAACCTCGCACTGAAACGTTTCAAACGTGTCGATGACGTAAAACAAGCAAACCGACCGATCTGCGCCTAAAAACCCAAACCCAGCTGGTGAATGGTTACACTCAGAGGCCGGTGAGGTTTAAAATGTGTTTCTGTGTTTTGGACCACACTCTGCAGCCTGAGCTCTCCTTCTGCCCCACAACAAATGAAGACAAACTTTAGATGAGTTGAATTTATATTTAACTCCTCGTGTTGCTAGCAGGACCTTTAAACACTTCCTGGGTAGCCGCTGGTGCTTCGGTTAGCCATCGATCACATCAGAGATGTCCTCCACTGGGCTTTTGTTTGAACTCGTTCACATTTATAGATTATAATCCGCACGCACCGCTCATCTCTTTGACCCACTCTGGTTTTAGCTTCTGTCACGGTTCAGTCATGGTGGTTATTTAACGTTTTCATTGTTTAACTTGGAAACGGTTGATACCAAAATGACTTCTGAGAACAACTAGAACGGTCCTGAGTTCCACCAGTACTGTATGTTAGAGGTATCTATATTTAACTTATCTTATGACCCTTTGGGACTCGTTAATGCCTTCATTTATAGAAATAATTATTGTCCTACACGCTAACTAGCACGTGGCTAACAAAAAATAATAACAGAAGTCTGTTACACTTAAAGCAAACTTATTCACCACCAAGTAAGACTTTTTTTTTTCTCCATTTAGTCTGAAAACCGTAAAAAAGATGGCTGCAGCCGTGTGACCTGTAGGATTGAGATTTCTCCTGGGAAAACAAACATGACGCCTCTGTGTCTTAATTAAGAGCCAAGGTGTCACTTAAAATAAAGGAGCAGGATTTGAAAACTCATATTATTTGACAAAACTTACCTGAAAATAACGAAGCACTGGTCGGTGAAAGTTCACTTCTCTCCTGTTCGCCTTCAGTTAGTTTTAATTAATAGCCAAGAACTGTGAGCAGCATGCTGGACTTTTTACACGCAGAGTTGTATCATTAAACCAACATCCACCAGGGATAGGAGTATTTGCGTCTTTGTTACATGCAAGTAATTACGATAATGGAAGTAACCGCAGCACTTAAGGGGTAGTTTTTAGTGCACGCATCGGGCACCGTCTTCCCATTTGTCTGCCACCAAGACGGCAATTTCTTCACCCATCATGAAGGTAATCACAGCATGCGAGACAGCTTTTAGTGCTGCAACTGCAGCTGCAGACATTAACAACTACAGCCACTTACTCATTACTGCGAGAAGAATAACACGGCGAGGTGATTCATTTATTGCGTTTGTGCAAGTGTCTGTCCCAGACACGGAGGGCAAATAACACAGCCCAAATGAGTATTGGTTTTCTGAGGACGGCTGAAGGTTCAGGTTTTCCCTGGAGCCAGGATCGGGGATTCTTCCAAATAAATTCACTGCGCAAAACATCCTGAAATCTTGTCTTTATACGTTTACCCAAAGACGTAAAAACATTCTTAAATTAAATTTAAACTATTGCTCAAAGACCTTACTCAACTCAAGGCGGAATTGAGGAAATCCTGGTCTCCACCCGCCGCTCAGAGATCAAGTCTAAACTCGAGGTGCTTTGTGCAACAGAACGACTCGTTATTGTTTCTAATTCAGGAGTGAACGGCGCAGTTTGTTGTGGACTGAGTGCAGTTGTGAGTTAACGCACGTTTGGAGGTCATTTAATTGTCAGATGGGTTCTTTCCTTTCCGAGCAGCAGCTCCAGCCCTGATCTGCTTCTTCAGACTTACTGCAGTCGAAGGTTTAAACTTTCACAAACAATCACTTGGATTTCCTTTGAACGCCTAAATGAAGCGTCTCTTTGGGCCGGGATCAGAATCGAGGTCGGAGTCGTTCCCTTCAGCCCAGTTTTTTTAGTCTCGTCTCCGCTGTGAGAATCGTAAACAACAGCGGCGCTGCTTTTATCTTTCCGTCCGCTGGGATTCCTTCCTTCTGTGGTGGAGTTCAGAGGAAGCTATAAATTTGTTACTTTGAGAGAAATCTTACAGTGACTTCACGTTGAACGATATCGGCTCTTAAGGTTCTTAAAGGTTCCTTAGCGTTGTTCCGTCTCGCTGAGGCGGCGGGGTGGGGACAGATCCTGCAACAGGAGACAAACTGTCCACGTTTGGCTTGACGAGACGTGCAGCGGTCTCCGATGAGGCAACGACGGTTGTTGTTGTGAAACAGGGAGCAGCAAGTTCTCAGTCCTGTGGATTAAAGGAACCATCCAATTCAAACATTTGTGCTGAAGATTGTATTTTATTTTTATTTCTTACGCTACAAACAGATGCTCCTGCAAACAGAAAGATCTAGATGGTTTTGTTGGAGCAACGTGTTAATTTAATGTTAGAAACAAAAAATCTGCTCAGTAAAGAAAACAGAGGCTCGTTACATTATAAAACTAAACATCTACAATAAATTAGGACATTTATTGATATTTTTTTGTGAGGACACAAGAAAAAAACAGATTCATGTAAAAAAAGGGTTAAAATATTTTGTAGCTTTTACCAACTTTGGTAAAAATCCAGAAAACTCGGGCTGCTGTGAGTCTTTTTTAATTTGTGGAGAAATTAAGTATTTGAAACAATGAAGCATGTAGTTAAAGTGAATATAAGAATTAGTTATTTGGATCTTTAATTGTGATTTATTGAATGTTTAAAAACTAAATTCAATGCCTTCATCTTTAAATTTTAACTCGTAATTCTTATTAAATTAAGTTGCCATATTTTCTGCAAAAGTTTTATTTTAATGACTCGTTTGTGATATTTATTTGCAAAAATACACTTTGTTTTTATCCCCCGTAGAAACTTACATTAAAGGTATTAAAAATGATAGTTTTCTGGTGGATTTAAAAGAAAAATGGCACTTTATGGCTGGAAGTTGGAACAATCATGATCTGATCAAAGTTTTACTCCTGGTGTTGATATAATTCACTTATTAGTAAATAACTGGACTCTTGTTGTTGATCTGAAAATAAATGAAATTTATTTAGTTAATTTTTGGTCGAAGCTACAAAAAGGCGCAGCGGAGGACGGCAGGCTGTTGTTTCCGTTTGGAGGAAGATGGTTTAACGTGTAACTGGATCTTCATCGGCGCTCTGACAGTCTGCAGAGACGGTTCTCTCAATTAGAGCCAAACGTTTGCACCAGAGGAGCTAAACTTAGCATCTTTCACAGCTAACCTGCTAATTATCTGCTGCAAAGCGACATGTTTACGTTTTCATCAGACCACCCTGATAATCAGCGGCTGCTTTGAAAGCCAAGCGGAGACATTACCCTTTTTTATTTTCTCTTTAGAAACGAGGAAAACATAAAAACCAGAATTGCTTCCGGTTGATTTTTCTGATTTTGGTTTTTAAAATCACCGTTTCGTGACCTCGCCCACAGCCGGCTTCTTTTCCCACCACATCTGTTTGGAACACAACCTTTTGCTGATTTTTAAGGATTTTTAAGGAAATATTAACGTAAACGTTTGTTACCTTTTTTCAGGTGATCCAGACCAGCAGGACGCTGCTGGAGAGCTCTGACAGCGCCTACGACAGAATTCTACAAACTCAAAAAGCAGGTAAGACTCGACTAACGCCTGATTCACACGCCAAGATTCGTCCCGGTTTCCTCCTTCCGACAATCTTAGAACGCCCCGATTATCGGGATGACTGTTAGGCGATGTTCCTGCCGTGTGCGGAGCGCTGGGAGCGATCCGGTCCGTTTGGAATGACGTCGGGACCGCTCCGATCGAAAATCGGGGATATGATCTGTGGCAACAACACAAATGTTTGTTCAACAGTTCGTGGAAGGCGTATCAGAACCAAAATGACGGCTGCAGTCGATGAACCCGGTAACTTTTTATTGCTTCTGAATCGTCGGCCATGTTTGTTTACTCTGGTATCGCTGGGTTTTACGGGATTTCCTGTCTGGAATCTGAATGTTTGTGAGTGAAATCGGTTCGTGTGCAGCTGTCCCATCGAACCTGTTGTACCTCAGATTTATCGTCGTGTGTGTGGTCTCTTAGGTTGGAAAATCAGCTGCC
This sequence comes from Kryptolebias marmoratus, assembly GCF_001649575.2. Lineage (NCBI taxonomy): Eukaryota > Metazoa > Chordata > Actinopteri > Cyprinodontiformes > Rivulidae > Kryptolebias > Kryptolebias marmoratus. The sequence continues at coordinate 2,163,479 of NC_051445.1, forward strand.
AGTTATTTTATGTTGCCGTGTGAAAAGATGTTTTTCCCGACACCATTATCCCGCTCAAACACAGCTCACGCCACATGAAGGAGTGGAATTAACTTCTGACGTTCTTGGCTGTAATCCAGTCAGTTTCCTCTGAAAACACGAGGCAGAATCTGACGTTTATCTGCTTCCACTACTGGAAGCGACGTGAATATAACTCATCTTTTATTATTAGCATGAACACGAGGAAAAACCTTCAGTCTTTGATTTCATGCATGTTTATATTCACAGCTTTCTGCACCGTGTGGCAGGAAGTCTGCTTGGAGAAATGCATGTCGCCCGCCGCTTTTAAACTAAGATGATTTAATAATGAGAACCGAGGACTTTTAGCTGTTTTGGTCAAAACTTGAACTGGTTTGACTCCAAAAGTCAGTCAGTTGTAGAAATAAATTCAGTTGTTAGTTTCTAAAAGTTTCATAGAAATCGGTCTAGTGGTTCCTGAGATATTTTGCTAACAGACGAAATGTGTTGCCTGTAACAGTTAATGCAGCGTGTTTGTTCAGTGGGGGTCACTCTCAGCTACTACCACACCACATCGCAGCTCGATACCTGGAAAATTAAGAAAGTCAGAGCCATATCTGTGTTGCCGACAGTGGATTAGTTGTGGCGACCATTTTGAATCATATTACCACCAGACGTTAATGATTTGTAGAGGCACATCCGGTGGTTACTTTGCGCCTTACTTTAAAAATCTGTTTCTTGGTTTCACTCGGAAAACATCTGACGCTGCCCAGCTGTTCTTCATCTTCCACAGAGGAGACGGCTGACAGACGGTATTAGATTTTTATCCACTTTATTTCAGACAGACAGAGAAATTTGTTCGTATTCGTTGGTTAAAGAAACAAAAACCCACAAAGAGCAGAACAATAACTTCAAACTGACTAAATGATCAGAAAAACAAACTAATAAAACTGCTGGTTTCTGTCCTTCTGAGACTCCTGCACCTGTCCTCAGGTGTCCTCAGGTGTCCTGGTCCGCTCCTCCTGATGTTCTGCAGGATTTCGATCAGGGCTCAGGCGGCCTTCAGAACAGTCCAGTGTTTGGTTCTGACCCGTTCTTGGTGTTTTGGGTCATGATCCTGTTGGACCCATGAGCTGAGATGAACATCTGGCTCCAGGAAGCCTTGATAGTCTTCAGATTTCTTTGGTTCTGAGTCAGACCCAGAACAGAACCGAGCCTCCTCCATGTTCCCCTGGAGGTTCAGGGTTCTGGTTTGGGTTCTGTGGACACAGTTTTGTCTCGTCTGTCTCTATGATCTGGTGTCCTCCTCAGACGTCTTCCATGAAGTCCACTTTGTCTCAAACGGACTGATGATGGGATCTGATGACCTTTGACCTTAGAGTTCACCTCTGAGCTCTCTGATTACTGCTCATACTGTCCGTCTCTTCAGTTGTCCTCTGGTGGACACGTCAAGGCAGGTTGTCTCCTGTGGATATCAGGGACATCCAGCTGCTTGATGGTCTTACAGCTTTGACCTTTAACCTGCTGGTCAACAATTAAAAATTTAAATTATTTGCTGTCTTTTTTAGAAGAACCATCCTTTTATCAAAGCCAGTTTCTTTCTTTAATGAAGGGGTAACCCGTTCTGTTGCCTGAAAGTGATTACAGGTCATCTGAAACCCCAAACAGACACGAAGCCTTTGAGGGGTTTTGGATTTAAAGTGATTTTACATGATTTTCAAACATCACTTGGAGATGATCCAACATCCGGCACTTCCAAATCAGGACACAACAGATGGCAAACCGATGACTTTGAACAAAGAATTATTTTCCTTCCTGAAGCAGCATGGTTTCATCCGAGCGGTGCGTTCGAGTGCGTGTGTCTGTGCAGGAGGCTGCGCCGTTCAGTGTGGTTTCTGTCGAAACTGGGTCAGTACAAACCCAAGTCCCTCTTAAAGACAGCAGACCGTTTTAGCTGAAACAGCTTTTAAAGTTGTGAATAATCCATCGCATTACCTCCGACACACTCAGGTGTCGGAGCACGAATGGGGCGTGTTCAGAGCGTCTGGCAGGCAGAACTCATGGCGTTCCCAGCGACGGTGTTCTGTGCAGAAAACAAAACAGAAAGAGGACTTCAAAACCTGAAACCTCGAGGAGGAAGAGCGCCTCTGTTCTTCATGTGGTCGAAAACAAAGAACTCAAACAATCCCAAATTAAAAACAAGGAAAACGTGTTTCCTCACCTCCTCCACGTTTCACAGCTGCACATAAAAAACAGCGTCTCCACTCCTGATTATTATTTATTTGAACTGTTCTGATTGGAAAGCAGAAAAAACCAGCAGTCACTGGAGTCATTTATCCAGTTATAGTTAGCATCATACCTGACGTGGTCCCAGCTGAGAGCTGACTGATAAATCTGTTTGTCTTTAACGACTGGAGTCACCTCTGTTAGCAAAATATCTCAGGGACTTCAGGGACGGTTTTCATTGGACGAAACTGAAGACAACTGGACTGAGTGCAGATGTTGAGCTGTGGTTTGGTGTGGTGGTAGCTGAGAGTCATCCACCTCTCATCAGATGGTCCAAGGTTCGAACTGTGGCGGGCGATATGCATCCCTCTGATCAGGCGGTCACTGTTCGCCGCTCTTCTTTAGCTCCGCCTGACGGGAGGCGGAGGTCAGCTGGACTGTTGTCATCCTGCAGCATTTCTTCAGAGGCAAACTGAAAGACGGAGCTTCCTCTTTTCTCCTCCACCGGACTGCATACAGTGTTGCTAGGCAACCCTTGGTGTGTGTGTGTGTGTGTGTGTGTGTGTGAGAGAAAACAGAGGAAGCTGAGCACCTTCCTCATGACACTCATGGTTTATGTGCTCTGCAGCAGCTGGAGTCGGAGTTGTAACCTGAAATTGAAGGAGACAGAACATTTAGACGGTCGCGACAGGAAATAAATAAAAACAAACAAACAAACAAAACCTCCACGGAGGCTGTGAGGGATGTCAGTTCAAGGTTAAACTTGAATCCTCAGCTGAGCGGCACTAAAGCTACGAGGTGACTTTACATGAGGGGAGTCCCTGCCTCTCCCTCACACACAAGAACACGCCTGTTTCCATGGCAACAGCGTTGACGGGAGGGGAGGGGAGGGGGGCTGATTTCAGAGGTTCTGGCGGAAACGCCGGCGCTCCCAGAGGGAGTTTCACAGCCGAGCAGTCGGTCTGAGCTGCAGCTCGTCTCCGGTGTGGAGCTGAGCCACGGCTTCGTCACGCTGGGAGTGGGGGGGACGGGGGACGAGTGGGGGGACAGGGGAGACAAACCCTTCCTGTGCTGGAAGTGAGGAGGACCATGTCATCCTGCCTCCTCCCTCCTGGTTTTTATCTCATCTTTATTTGGGCAGGTGGGTGACGTGCACCATTTTTATCACCCGCCACTAAAGGCAAACGATACAGTTTTGGCCGCGTTTGGGTGCTTGTCTGTTAGCAAAATATCTCGTGAACCACAGGACAGAAAGTAATCATTGTCTTTTGGAGTCAACCCCATTCAGGATGGCCGCTACAAGTCGGCCAGTTTTACAGACTGACCTGACATCAAACATTCCTCTCCTCACGTCAGTCCTAAATCCTAAATCCTCCAGCTGTCCTGAGTTTAACAGGAAGTTAAAGAGAGGGGATCCCCGCTTCACCACCGCGCGTCTCTGAACCAACGCCGCTGACCTGGTCTTCCTCCCTCTGTCTCCCCGCAGCCATGGAGTTCCACGAGAACCTGCACGACTTGGCTGTGAAGGACGGCCTGAAGGGCAGGAAGCTGCACAAGGCGGTGGAGAGCTTCACGTGGAACATCACCATCCTGAAGGTAAGACAGGTCCACCCGAGAGGTCAGAGGTCAGCTGCTTCCATCGGTCCTGACAACAAAAGAGAAAAACAATCGATGTGGGACAGAAAATTCTCTGGATTTTTTTTAGACTCTTCCAGAAGCACCTTTATCATCTTAATATTTATTTCAAAACAAAAACTCTGATTTTCTGTTAAATTCTGATGGTAGAAATAAAACCTGTTTTATTTATTAACGCACCGACTGGAAGCAGGAAGGTCCTCCTTGTGTTTGGGTTTTCAGGATCACAGTCAGGAGCTTTGAAGGAAAAGAAAAGGAGAAATTAAAACAGTTTCTTTTAGCTCTCACTGAAATATTAAACTCTGGAGGAAAAGAAATGCTTTTCCTGTGAAGAGAAGCAGAGATTAGCTCCATGTTTTTACTGCAGAGTTTAAATCCTTCGTCTTGCCTTTTATGGCAGAACAAATAATAAAACGACTCCTGCTTTTCCACTGAGCCAATCAGAGCTCAGGGTTAAATAACCAAAAGCAGAAAAAGTCCCCGTCTGTTTATTCAGAGTCTAAGGCCCTGTTCACACCTGTCACTGCACATCAGTCTGACGCGGTTCAGCTGCAGGTGCACATACCTGGCTGGGACAAAATGTCCGTTAAATTAATTTATACAGCAGCAGAACCAGAACCGCTGTAAGAGAGAGCAGCGAGTGAAGACAGCAGCAGAACTAAAAGCTCCGCCTCCTGTTCTGATTGGTCAGGGTAATGGTTCCTCTGTGTTCTCCTCAGGGTCAGGCCGACCTGCTGAAACACGCCCGGCTCGAAGTCCAGGAGAACCTGAAGCAGATCCACTACGCCGCGCTCACCTGCAACCTGAGCAAAGGAGGAGCGGCGCCGGCAGGCGGATCCTCCGGTTCCTCCGAGTCCAAGAACAGACGCAGCCTGGAGGCCATCCCTGAGAAGGCCACAGCCAAGGAGGAGCTCACAGACGAGGAGGTCTGAAGAGTTCCTTCTCACCGATTATCCATTCCTGTCCTCCGTCTTCAACCAGCACCATCAGCCTCCACGTTCCATCATGGCCACCTGTGAACCCAAAGCACAGCAGGAGACCAGCGTCAGTCCATCACCAGGTTCCACCACAGCTGAAGGCCTCGGAGATCTTTAAAGCACAATATTCCCTGAGCTGTGAATGTAACCTGTCGGAGGAGCAGCGATTCCCATTGAGAGTAAAGAGCTGTTTACAAAAACAGACGTGTTTGTTGTCGTCTGATTCTGTGTAAATATAGAGTTCCCTTTTATTATTGTACACTTGGAGATATAGGATTTATTTTATAAAAGCCAGAAGAACAAGTCGGCGGAGAAACAAAGTTTTATTTGTGGATTTCCTGAACGAGAGGCGGCTCAGTATTCCCAACCAGCAGCTGCGTGGAGGAGAACCGTGACGGAACGTCTTCATGTTCTGGACTTTTAGTTCCTGCTCCTCTTTCAGGGCAACTTTTACCAAAGTTCTTATGTTTTTAAACCCGCAGAACCGAACAAACGTTTTCATTCTCATTTATGCAGCTACAGCCCAGAACCCGTCATGGTCACCGTGGTAACCACACGCCTGGCTCTCACTCCCTGAGCGGCTGAGGCTTACCAACAAGAAAGGAAACGGCTCCAAACGTTCGGTTTGTTTCCAGCCGCTGTAAAAATATTATAATAAATGTTGACAAAACAAAGAAAGCATTTCAAATCTTATATGTCGAATAAAACAAAAGAAAACCCTGAATAAACAATGTTTGTTGACTTTTGTTTTCTGCGTTTAGCAAAATATCTCTCAAACTATAAAACTGAACAGACTGAATCAAGATGGCCGCCCCAGCCAGCGACGTTAGCAAACAGAAGACTGCGGCGGGCGACATGCATTCACACAGAACCAGCAGAACATGAGCTTTAAGTTTAAAAAGATGGCTTCCAAACAGCAGCAGACGAAGCTCGGCGGGATGTTAAAGACAGAAGCTGAGAGAGGACATTCTGAGGAGCCTGTTGTCATGACGACACCCGGAGATAAATTATAACGAAGCTGCTGAGTTAACGGATTGATTTTGACCTGTTCCACGTTTCTCTCCACTGGCTTCTGTAGACTAACCTTAACTATTACCAGTACACAACTACTACTACTACAACAAGTACTACTATTAATACTACTACCACAACTACTAATACTACTACAACTACGGTATTTTCTGCACTGTAAATAGATGGTCCATTTTCAAACTTTGGGCATTAAGGCTCATTAAGTGAAACAAAACAGCCTCCTTACCTGACAGAAACCAGTGAAAGCTCCACCTGACCTTTGACCTCTGATGAAACCTCTCCGCCTGTCAGAAACCAGTGGAAGCTCCACCTGACCTTTGACCTCCCGGCTCGGCTCAGTCCTGCTCCTGTCATCAGATCCAACCCCTCCTGCTTTAAAGGAGAATTCCATTAAAAATAAAACAGTTTATGTTGAGAGTTGAAATATACCGAGGAAGAAAAAGTAAAAACAAGCCGAACAGAAGAGAGAATCAGCTAAACAGCAGCTAAAAGCTAAAAGGAGCCGAAGGAGACAAAAACACAAAGCAAAAATGAGAAAATATTTGGAAATAAAGTCTAAAAAAGACAAAAAAGCAGAAATCAGAGCAGCTGAATGTTTGGAATTCTAAAGTTTGAGGAGACTGCCAATAAATTAATTAATAAACAAACAAATAAATAAAGTGTGAAACACTGAGTCAGCAGCAGCTGGGGTTCTGGTTCTGAGCTCGTGTTTGGACCTGATGTCAAACTGAACCCTGTGGCGGTCTCCCTGAACCCTGAACCCAGAATCTGAAGTTTCGCCAACAAAGCGTCGAGTGTCGGATCGGGAAGGAAGTGCAGCTGAATGACCTGCTGTCTCACTGCGGCGCCACACAAAAACCACTTGTTCCGGACGCCAGGGCTCTGCTTGGACCGGAGCCAGACCTGCGTCAGAACCCCGCCCCCCCGGGACAGGACGCCACATAACGGCTCCTTCTTCTCTCACAATGCAGAGCCTGAACGGCAGCTGATGTCAGGCTGCCGGACCCCAGCCCGGCGCTCCGGGCCGCCGCCGGGCCTGAAACCATCCAGACGTGGATGAGTTCAACAACCAGAAGGTCCAAACTGAGGTGGGCGGAGCCAGTTTCGTCCCATCGGGGTCAGGAACGTTGGTAATGGCGCTCAGTGTGACTCCAAACAGCTGCTGGTTGAAGAGATTAAATCTTTTCAAATTTATTTTACTTTTCTTCACTCAGATAAACTTCAGGCGTCCCGTGGGGGTTCCATCGGGCCGACCCGCGAGGAAGACGCCGCCATCGCCGCAGCTCTAACGGCGGAGGAATGACGGTGAGGGCGGCGTCCATCAGGAAGAAGGATCGACTCGATTAGCGAGGCCGGCGAGCCGATCGGGTCCCGGACGGATATTAATGTCATTTCCTGTCTGACTTCTGATCCGATCGGATCAGAGAGAACCCCCGAGAGTAGAACCGGAGGTGGAGGAGGAGGAGGAAGCTGACAGGCGGCCCGTGTTAGCAAAATATCTCATGAACGACTGTCGCTGCGTTCATATCTCCTCTGATGTTTTCTAAAGGATTTCAACTTTATTTTTAATACTTCAGTCTAAATGTTTACATTCATACTGATTTATAGAAATAAAGGAAATCCTAAATAATCTCCCTGAGAAGGAGATTACGGTCAGTTTGGCTCATAATAATTTTTTAAAAACACAAAAACGTGAAGTTGAAAAAATGTGAAATAATCTGGGAGTTAAGAGGTTTTAAGTTTTGGAAACAGGAAAACAAACTGCCTTAAACACAAACCGAAGTATGAAGATCATCAGCGGTTCTGACCCAAACGTCCATCTGTGAAAATATCCATCTGCAGAATCATTTCTGTCCTGTCGACTTGCAGAAAACTACAGAAATATCAGGAGAATGATTCTGATTTAAAGGATGTTTGAGTCCAGAACCAACATCGTTCTTGTTTTCCACGAATCCTGAGGTTCACACAGAGAGCTGATCCTCTGCTGCCACCTGCTGGTCGCAGACAGATACTACAACAGAGATATGACCTCCATCAGCTCCATCCTGCCTCCACATCCAGCCTCCAGCAGATTTAAGCTCTTATTTCCAGCTTTCAGAGGTTCAGCCATAATCAGGAGCTCCTCTGAAGATTAAAGATTAAAGATAACAGCAGGTGCACGTGCCTGCGGCGGCCACTAGATGGCAGCGTGAGCTCAGACACAAACCGCCTGCATCTTCTCCATTTAATCCAGTTTTATTCTGGAGGGATCTCACACCTGCCCACTTCCTGTCACAGGGATGCAGTAACCTGCTCCCACAATGCATTGCAGGTCCCCTCCGTCACTGCGAGCATATGGCTTTTTATGGCAAAAAAAAAAACTGAATCAGAAATTAACCTCTGCTTTGACGCCGTATGTAAATGCTGACAGGCGCAAAGGCTCATGGGAAGCGAGCGGCACTAGAGTCAGGTGACGCTTTTTGTTTGTTTGTTTTGAAGCCGTGGAGGATTGTGATTCATATGCAGAGAGACGTAAACTGGGAGTTAAAACTTCACTTAATTAGAATTTATCTGATTAAAAAACAACAAATAAATCAGATGTTTGTCGGATTTCAGCAGAGAGGAACTCCTGGAAGGAGAAACGCTTCAAAACGTCTTCAATCAAACTTTAGGCTTGAAGGAATGCATATCGCCCGCCGCGCCCCATTATCCAACCGACCACCCCAAACCTGCAGTCGGTTAGCTGTGGCGGCCATCTTGATATTTTGCTAACAGACAGTTTGTTGTGCTCAGAGCTTACCTTCAGGATGACTCTCAGCTACTGACACACGTCTCGCCTCCCTCCTGACAGACAGTAATAAATTCCTTTACGGTGAGACAGAGTCCCCGTTTGGAAGGCGTCTCAGCGTCCCCCGTCCCCGTCACATCCAGCTCTTTGTTTACTGCGAGCCACTCGGCGCCGCATTGTTTGTCAGGCTGAGGAAGCCTTGATGGAATCAGAGTCCATTAACATGGAAGGCAGCGTCGAGGTGACTTTAGCTCCTAATTAAAAACAGATGTGTCCATTTAATAGTCTTAATACTTTGTGGGAGAGCGAGACAATCAGCGCAGAAATATCTATTTGCCTCATTAAATCCGGAGGCTTGATCATGATGAGAAGCGGGGTAATGAATGAAGACAGACATGTTTACCGGGTTGTTTAAACAGTGTTCAGAGGAAGGAGGGAGGCTGGGATGGAGATGGACCGGTGTTCAGTGGCAGCAGGAGGGGGAGGAGGAGGAGGAGGAGGAGGAAGAGGG
>NC_051445.1:2172922-2178446 GCF_001649575.2 Kryptolebias marmoratus
TCCTCCCACCCGTCCTCCCACCCGTCCTCTCACCCGTCCTCCCACCCGTCCTCCCACCTGTCCTCCCACCTGTCCAGTCCCGGTCCAGGAGGACCTCTGTCCTGCAGGTCTTCAGGTTCTACAGAAGCCCGTTAACCACTCAGCCTCCAGAACCAGGACAGTTGTCTCCATGTGTCCCTGTGATGGACCGGAGACCTGTCCAGGTGTCCCCCGCCTCCGCCTGCTGGGGACAGACAGCAGCTCCAAACGTGAAGCTTAAAGACGGGGAGAAGCCGAGGGTGGATGCTGCTTAAAGGACCAGTTCGGCCATTTTGAAGTAGGTTTAAGTGGTGATGAGCTAACGGCTAGTCTGAATGCTTCAGGGGCTCAAATCTGACAGGAAATGCAGATTTCTGCTGGAAAACAAAAACTACAGATGGTTCCGATGACCCACAACAACCCATGAAGACAACTAGTTAAATAACTTATTTAACTTGTTAGACAGACAGAATAAACGGATCTGTTAGCATGCTAGCTAGATTAGCCAAACTCATTAGCTCACTAAATAAACAGCTAGTTGGAAATCTTCACAGTTAGCTCCTTTATTAAATTTAAACACAGATCCAGAAGCAGAAATTAAGAATAATAACTGAAACTTTAAAGCTGTTATTAGTTTACAGCAGCACAAACTTTCACCGGTTTGTTTCTTATTTAGACCTTTAAACACATATTTTAAACATTACATGTTTATTTAGGCAGAAATATAAAATCCCTGTCGGCCGTGACCGCCGGATGCACCGGAAGTGTTACAGCTGGCTTCCAGCGTTTCTTTTCACGCTTGTAGAATTTCACTTCATGTAAATCTGTCAGAAGTTTAAAAGTTTATAAAATGTTGGTTTTTATAAACTGTAAAATGTTTAAAAACAGCAGAAATTCATCCGTCCTGCTTCAAAATGGCCGAACTACCACTTTAAGAAACTCCTGACGCCGTCAATGACGATCGGAGAAGCTACAGCGTCCTGAAGCAGAAAAAGCTGAGTCATGTTTAGTGAACGTTTAAAAGCGTGACGACGGCGGCAGCGTTAGCGTGCACGACGTGCACGTCACGTTTGTTTGAAGCAGGAACTCCTTGAATCACGGCAGCTCAGCGGACGGGTTTGACAGGGACAGAGACGCGTGTGGACACTTTGACGGGGACAGAGACGCGTGTGGACACTTTGACGGGGACAGAGACGCGTGTGGACACTTCAGATTTGCTCAGGGACCGGCTGTCACATCCCATCATCGCCACGCCGCCGCCGCTCGCCAACAGGGCCGCCAGCCTCAGCGTTCGGGGCGCCGATGAGCGAAGATCCTGATTGGTTTGGAAAACTGAAAGTGCGACGATCAAACGATAGCTGCGGCAGCGTCCGAGTTTTTTATTTTTAACGTCGAAGCTCAGAGACGATTCTTCCGTCAGTCATTCGTTCATTTACTCACTCACTCACGGGTGAACTTGTCAGCGTAAATAATCAGCTAATTGGCTCAGGACGGTTCTGCTGTGTGCGCTGAAAAATAAAAAGGTCCCCGGAGAGACGAACTCATAAACTCCCCTCCAGCTGGGAGCTGCACGTGTGTGCACGTGTGCGCGCACGTGTGTGTGCACGTGTAAACAGGAAGACACGGGAAGCAAACATAATAAAGGTGAAAGGGTGAAACGTTACAGAGCTGAGACGATTGGAAGTTCAGACATTATGAAGCGTCTTTAAACCCAACATTCATCCTGTCACCTGACGGGTGGAGGGGGCGGGGTTACAGGTGGGGTCTGTTAGAGGTCAGGTCAGACTTTAAATCACAGGAAAAAAGATGAATTTTCCACTGAAGTCTGAGCGTTGTGTGCACTCCTGGCCGTGCACATTATTTCAGCCCCTCGTTTATGGAGTACACTCTTGAAATAAGATTCGGGACAGTTTTCCAGTAATCACCATCGTCCAGGTGTCAAAGGACAGGCGTCCCAGCTCAGACACTCTGGACTTGTTGCACAGAAATGTTCAAAACCCAACGGAGGAAATCAAACGTCACAAGACCTGCTGCTGCGTCCGTCATGAACGCTGGTCGTCCAATCAGAGCCCGCCTTTAGCAACATCCAACCGTCTCTTTCAGGAGATTACAAGTCTGAAGGGGGGGCTGCTGAGGTGGGAATGACGTGGATTTGCAAGCTGAGTTCAGTGAGTCTGCAAAGACAAGTTTACGTGTTTTCTTGCCGTTCTGAGTCACCATCTGGTCTCTAAGAGTCCCAGCTGAGTCCTCAGGATCCTCGGCTCGGCGGTCGGACACGCAGCTAATAGTCTGTCAGTTCGCGCTGCGTGTTCTTCTTACACGTTAAAAGGAAAGACTTCAGAGTGAACACCTTCATGTTCAGATCTGTTTAAACCCGAACTTCACCGCTGACCTTCACCGTCCAACAGCTGTTGGACCCCCCCCGTCATAAACGCCAGTCGTCCCCCGAGCCGAGCCGAGCCGAGCCTCGTCAGCCTTCAGGGACGCCGGCACCGTTGTCTGTCAACACGAACGCACAGACGGGGACCAAACAATCTTCCCAGGAGTAATTATTATTATTAGCACTCGGAGCTGCACCAAGTCCCTGAAGGTCTCCGACAACGAACACCCACACGGCTGCCGTGACAGGCGCTTATCCGGGGATCACAGCGAGTCAGCTTGACGTTAATACCCAAGCTAATAACGGCTGCCAAGTGGAGCCGACGCCGAGCTAATAGCAGCGGTGAGGGACAGGCGGCTGAAACCGTGGGGACACGCGTCACTCACACTTGGCCGTCCGGAGGCCGGGTCCTCGGCTTGTAATTAGTAGCCGGTGACAACAAGGCTCAACAGAGGCGAAGCAGCATGCCAAGCAGGTCCATGAGGGTCTGGGCCGTAATAATTACCAGTCAGAGAAACAATCAGCCCCGAGAGCGGAAGATTCTATTACATCCAGGCTGCCATCGGCGTTCCCGTTCCTGGAAAACAACAAACGCTTCGAGATCTTTTCAATGCTGTTCTCAGGTTCTTCTTCACAACGATAACGTTCCACCGGCCCACTCTTTTATTTGTGTTTCTACCTGTGGACGGTCTCAGGGTCAGGCGACAGCCGGGGGACACCCTGGACATGTCTCCTGTCCATCACAGGACCAGAGACGAGGGCTTGTCTCATGCCTGCATGTGGTGAACATGTAACCCCACACAGAAAGGCCTGAAGGCTTCTTCCTACAACCACTGCCCCACTACATCCGAAACATATGAGCCGAGAACATCGAGGTCAGCTCACAGGTCAGAGGTCAGAGGTCAGAGCTGATCTCCCTCAGGGTTCCAGGTCTGAAAACAGAACCATCATCCATCCATCCATCCATCATCCAACCATCCATCCATCCATTCATCCATCCATCCATCATCCAACCATCCATCCATCCATCATCTATCCATCCATCATCCATCCATCCATCCATCATCCATCCATCCATCATCCATCCATCATCCATCCATCCTCCATCCATCAATCCATCCATCATCCATCCATCCAGTGTCCAACCACCATTCATCTGTCCATCTACCATCCATCCATCATCCAACCATCCATCCATCCATCATCCATCCATCTATCTATCATCCAACATCCATCAAACCCTACATGGATCCATCCATCCATCTACCACCATCTGTCCAACCACCATCCATCCATCCCCCATCCAACATGCATCCATCCACCGTCCAACCACCATCTATCCATCGTCCATCCATCCATCCACAGTGACAGGTGGGGACACCTGGACAGGTCGGTGCGTCAACATTTAAAGTGAACCAAACCGCCTCGTGTCTCTTCACGCTCATATTCACACCATTTGAACTCCTGATGTTAGATTCTGTGTGACAGAAATGTTTGACTCAGTTTCTTATTTACTGAAAATAAAAATAACTTGTTTGTAAAACATTTACATCTGTGTCTGTTTCTTTTCCTTTGTTTTATTTACAACAAATAAAGACAAGAACCCGACTGAACAGAGAGCTGGCTGTGATAATAAGGAGAGCGAGTTGACAAAGATCTCTGTTATGAGACCTCCCAGTGCGGCTGTTGGTGCTACACAGTATCTAAAGCCGAACCCTCGCTGCACCGAGCCCAGGGGCTGATGGGAGTCCTCCGGGGAACCATTAGTGAACGGATCGTCAACGCGGCGAGCAGGGAGAACGTGCAATTCATGGGAGAGCGCCGAAAGAACTCACAACACTCTAACAACACCTGTCACCCCTGCGCCTAATGAGAAACACAATTAGCAATTAACAGTGCAATCTGTCAGGGCTAATACCTGCCTCCCTGCACACACACACACACACACACAGGAGGGGGGAGGACCAGCCCCCGTTTATCAGCACTTCCGTGCAGGTATGAAATGAGCCCAAACAAGAGGATCAATTAGACGGGTGATGTAATGTTGTGAAACCTAAGCTGATGCTCCTCACCGACGCTTCGCGGGGACTTAAAAAAAAAGATTTTTATCACCCAGCAGGAAGTGAACCTTCAGGCAGAGCGAGCTGAACGGTGACCGCAGCTCGGCGTTTCAGCCGGTCAGAACTGCAGTCAGGGCAACCGAGACGTTTAAACAGCAGCTGAGAGCCGAAGGAATGCATATCGCCCGCCGCCTCACGCTGAAGTCTGAAAACTAAATCCATCTTCTGCTGACGTTCTGGTGGATCTGATGAGATTTTCTCGGGTCGTGGGAAACGAGTCAGCGCTCAGAGAAGCTACTACCACACCCAAACTCCCAAAACACACAAAAGATCAGCAGCTGGAGCCATTTTTGTGTTGATTAACTGCGGTGGCCATCATGGGTTGAATCTAAAAGTTTTAGACGAGAATCTAAGAATTAATTTGAGTTTCAATAAAAACTGAACCAGTTTATTACCAAAGTTCTGATAAAAGAACAATCCTTTCATTTAATGTGCAGAACTCAACCAATGTGTTTAAGCTGTGGCGGCCATCTTGAATGGGTTTGACTCCAAAAGTCAGCCTGCTGTAGATGTAATGTTTCTATAAAATCCATCCTGTGGCTCGTCAGATATTTAGCTAACAGAAAAGTCTTCCTGTGACCTGTTGGAGGAAACTCTGTTAGTAAAACATCAGACGGATCTAAGAAATCTGATAGACTGTTGGAATCAACCCAATTAAAGATGGCCGCCCCAGCTCACTGACATCAGGCCTCTGAAGAGAAGTGGAAACAGAGACGGAGCTAAAGCTGCGACTTCACCTTAAATCTTTAGATCATTTGAACCTAAATCTCCGGCATGAAAGGCGGTGGGTAGAGCTGGGCGATATAACGATACATATCGTGGGGATGATAGAAAAGTGTCTATGGTGATATATTTTCTTCTATCGTTTCTATCATAATTGTATCAATGATTCATGTAAATATTTCATAACGTAGGCTACGACGAATGTATTAGTGTTGTCACTTTGCATACATTCAGTTTATATAAGTGATAAATAATAAGAAAAAATAACTATTTTGCAAAGAAC
>NC_051445.1:2178917-2181516 GCF_001649575.2 Kryptolebias marmoratus
AGTCTGTTGTCATTTGATACTGTTACGTCTAACAGGTACATATATATTGCTGCACTAAAATGCAGCAAATCTCATTTGTGAAGGTTCAGTTAAATGTCACTTAGAAATAAAGTTTGAAAAAAGGTAAGAAATTAGATTATTTTTTCATATTTTTCAGAGAATAACTGACAACGTACGTAATTGGGGTATATCGTGATATATATCGTTATCATGATATAAAATTATCCATATCGTGATGTAGGATTTTTTTCATGTCGCCCAGCACTAGTGGCGGGTGATATGCATTCCTGAAAAGAATCCCGGGTCTTTATTTTAAAGGTGGAAGGAGAGGAAAACTTTATTCCATCCCATCGAAGCCGGATTCTAAAAGCCTGACGGAATAAATGTTGTTTGAAACATGAAGAGAACTTCAGAATCATGAAATCTGCTTCTAATTGGATTACACCAAGTGTGTGTGTGTGTGTGTGTGTGTGTGTGTGTGTGTGGCATCTCCAGCATAGTAATTGTGTCAGCCTTGTTGGTCAGCTGGGAATTGAAGTGTTAAATCCAATTCTGAATTTGTTTCTCTTGTAGCGAGGAGGGGCAGATGTAGCGTGAGCAGCAACCATATGTTCCCGATCCCAGTTCAGAGGAGCTGAATATGGATGAGGAACAATGCCGGGTTCCGTCGCCGCTGGTTGGGTTTCAGACAGGAAGTGGAGCCGTGGACACCAGAACCACGAGGGTTGGACCTTCATGTTTCTGAAGGCCTAGAAGGAATGCATGTCGCCCGTCGACTTAACGCCGGAGCTTTAAACAAAGAAGTGGTTGGGTTTAGTCCAAAAGTTCATCAGCTGAAGACAAACGTCCAGCGATGACTTTCAGTTAAATCCATTCAGTGGTTCAGGAGATATTTTGCTAACAGAGAGAGTTGAGATCTTGGTCGATCGATTAGTGCACAAAGTAAAGACTCAGCTACTACCACCCTGACCCTTAGCTCAATATCTGTAAAACTGAAGTATTCACTCAAATCATTGAATTCAGGTGTTCCAACCACCTCCACAGCCACAGGTGGATAAAATCTATCACCTAGGCACGCAGACTGTTTCTACAACCATCAGTGAAAGAATGGGTCGCTCTCAGGAGCTCAGTGAATCCAGCGTGGTGCCGTCACAGTCCAGTCAGGACATCTCCTACAGTCAGCTGTCGGTGGTTTTAGAGCAAAGTGAAAGAGATTAGGAACGACACAAACTCAGCCATGTAAAACCACAGAGTGGCTCAGAGTCAGCAGCTCCAGACCTCATGAGGCCTTCAGAGAGGAGAGAGCTTCATGGTATGGGTTTCCATGGCAACAGCTGCATCCAAGCCTTCCATCACCGAGAGCAAAGAGTCGGCTGGACTCCAGAGCAGTGGAGACGTCTTCTGGAGGGACGAGTCTTTGGCTGCTGTCAGGAGGACGGTTCCTGTCTGACTGCGTTGTTCTGAGTGGAAAGCATGGTGGAGGGAGGATCATGGTGTGGGGTTGGTTTTCAGCCGCTTAGTTCCAGAGAAATTAACTCTTCATGCTTCAGCATAAGGAGACATTTTGGACAATTTAATGGTCCAAACTTTGTGGGAACAGTGTGGGGACGGCCCCTTACTGTTCCAACATGGCTGAGCACCAGAGCACAAAGCAAGGTCCACAAAGACATGGATGAGGAAGAACCTGACGGGCCTGCACAGAACCCTGACCTCGACCCAACAGAACACCTTCGGGATGAATCAGAGCAGAGACTGAGAGCCTTCTGTCCAACATCAGACTCTGAAGAATGGTCCAAAAGTCCCACAAACTCTCCTGAACCTGAGGAAAACCTTCCAGAAGAGCTGAAGCTGTTCTAGAAGCAGAGTGGGCCAACATCAGGTTCACATGAAGGGAGGTGAGTGAATACTTTTGACAGTTTAGTGTATTTTGGTACAGTCTTCAGCTGTGGGAGATAATGGAGTGGTTGAAATAAAAATAAAATGCTAAAAGGTGATTCAGCAACAAAAGCTTAATTTGTTGTTAAACCGTGAGTTAAAAGCGTTTTTACTTCCTGCAGTTTTTCAGATCCTTAAAACCCAAACAGAACAGAGGCTACTGTTTGACTGACAGACGTGACGGTAATCAACACCCGGCACCAAACATGCCGCTCCGCTCCAGAACCCGACTTCCAGCTTTCAGGGAACGAGCAGGCACTAACAAGGTGCAGCCAGACCTCCTCTAATATTCAGCGTCTCGCTCTCCAAACAGCCCATTATAAAGGACGTGTTAATTATACTTACCAGGGGGATAAATAAATCAAGATACAATAAATGTGACGAGAAAGAGACGTTTTCAGGCAGGTGTGGAGATTCTGCTCAACTTTTCTCAGCAGTTAATGATCAAGTTTTTAAGAAATCAGTCCCTCCAGGATTTCACGGGGCATTTTTCTAAAAGTCGCATTTTTTTTTTTTTTACTAAAATCAATAAACCATAAATTTTAATATCTAAACCAAAAATACTTCCTAGTTTTGTAAGATAATTCCCAATAAACATTGACATTCTCAAAAGGTGCTTTATTTGAGAACTTTGATAGCTTCTAAACTGACATTCATGAGCATT
>NC_051445.1:2181731-2184758 GCF_001649575.2 Kryptolebias marmoratus
TCTTCCTGAGTTATTTGGGGTTATTTTGTATTCCACGCTACACAAACCCACAAAGAAGAGACTAGACCGCAGAAACGGTGGCGAATCACTTTAGAAACAATAAATATTGGGTTAAAGTTGCGGTGTTTTGGGCAAAGTTGCAAAAAGTTGCGATCTCGCGGGGTTTGCTTGATTTTGCGTTAATAGTTGCGATCGCAACATCGCAAAATCCTGGAGGGTCTGACAAATGGAACAAATAACCCCGAAGGCTTTAATGGAAATATAATAAAAATAATAATCAGTAACAAAAATCAGTTGATTTTCTCCAGGAGTCGGTTGTCCGAACAGTTTTGGAGAGAAAATGGCTGCCAGGCGTGAAGGAACACCAGCTGACGGCCATGTTGAATCAGGAACTTAGAGACAAACGACCTGTGATGAAGATGGCGAGGATGAGGATGATTTGGCGGCCATTTTGAACCCGATGGTTCCTTTCTGATATATTTTGCTAACAGAGGCGGAGGGGGCTGATGTTTAACTCGTTGGGGATCACCCTCAGCTATGACCACGCCAATATTCAGCTCTTTAACACGTGAAACTGAGTCTTTGTGTTTCTGGAGCTCGGCTGGTCGTGGCGGCCATCTTGAAAGGGGGTTTGGCTCTAAAAGTTAAGTTAAAAAACGAGCACCGAGTCGGGAGATGTTCAGAAAACATTATCGCCCCTGACAGCAGATGATCAAATAAAGACCAAAGTTTTTAGAAAACAACAAACTTTTCTTCTTGTTTCTTTCATTTCTGTCAGATAAAGAAAATAATCTAAAACTTTTCAGGGGAACCAAAATACAAGAAAATCCAAAGAAAACAAAAGTTTAGATGAACTAACTCGCACAGTAAGAGCAGAAAAACAGAAATATAAAAATACGCATCTTGTTTGCGTGGAACTGAAATATTAGAGCCGACTGTCCCATAAATCTCCGAGCAGCTAATGAACTGCGTTTAACAATAAAACTAACTGGAAATGGAACGTTTCATTTACAAGAAGATCAATGGCAGTGACAAACGCCCTTCTCAGAGCGACTAGTTAGCGGGATGATGTTCCGCAGGCGATCCGATCAATCAGCGCTCGCCGACACGCCGATCCATCAAACCGGGAGCAGAAACACAAAAACAGGGTTCAGGCTTCGCTCTCTGAGGTCTTTATTTAAATCCAGCTTCTCGTCACTTACACACAGATCCGCCCGCCTTTTATTTCTGTTATTTTGTCTCGATTTGTCCCGGGTCCTCCCCCCCACACCTCCTCCCCCCTCCTCCCCCCTCGCTCTCAGCAGTCGAGAGGCAGAAAGGAGGAGCGTGAGTGATAACCATCCGGGGAGTCGAGTGCTCCATCACCACCATCCCCATCTGCGACCCGACAAGTTCATAATGCCAGGCATCTGCTTTCATTTATAAAGGCCTCACTTAGCCCTCACACACACACACACACACACACACTCCAGCTCCTTTTCTATTCCTCTCATCTGGCTGACTGATATCTCCTCTTCCTCCTCAATCTGACAAACCCTGAACGACTGGCTGCGGCAGCCATCTTAAACTGGTCTAAAAGTTCATCGGTCCAGTGGTGCCTTCCTGTGGCTCACGAGATATTTTGCTAACAGACAGTTCGGTCTCAGCTCAGTAATTAAAACAGTAATTTACACCAGGAAACAAAAACACGTTGAAGATTAAAAAACAGTTATCACGTTTTATCATTTCTGCAACCACACGGCGGGAATTTAAAGTTAATAAAAACAAAATCCTGTTTCCATGAAGAATTAATCATTTCATTACGTTGACTGAGGCAGAGGAGGCGAGAGCGGCCATTAGGTGGCGCACTTCTCTCACGTTACGAAGGAGGAACCTCAGGAGGAACCTCAGGAGGAGACGAGAAGAAAGGAGGAAACTTGCTGCGTCCACGATGAAGGAAATTCTCTGAAATGTGTTTTTTTATCCTGAAACATAAAATGAAACAGCTGCTGTAAATATATTTGGATACGTTAGTGTGTTTTCTGAGGGCCACGGGCAGTGTGTGTGTGTGTGTGTGTGTGTGTGTCAGGCCTGAGCGTCTCCTCGTGAAGTGCTTTAATGTTAAACATCTAACTGGAAAAAATATTTAAAAAATTAAAAATTATTTAATTAAACTTTGTATAAAGAATGTAAAGTCAAGTGGGCCATTTTAGAAACGAAGATAAAAGCCTCAGAGAAACAGATTTGATTCCGTCCCGACCGACCAAACTGGTTTAAAGTTTTAAAACGGTTCTTGTTTTTAATTTTACTAAATCTTTAAAATTTAAAAAAGTGTCCCAGACTGCAGCGGAAGTGTTACAGCTAGCTGCTGCTGCTATTCGTGCTCTCAAACAAACCTAAAACTGTAAATAACCGAGTCGTGAGAAACTGACAGCGTCTGACAACAGGTAAGATACTGACTGCTCACACAGTCGGTGAAAACGGAGGGGAGCTGTGATCTGCTTTGTTAGTAAAATATCTCCTGAACCACCGGACGGATTTTAATGAAACTCCCTGAAAGTTCAGCTTCAAACCAACACCCTCTGAAGTCAACCCCATTCAAGATGGCCGCCCCAGCTAACAGACCTGCTGCGGTGGAAGCTGAGAGTCATCCCGACATCCTCCGATCGCAGGAGAGCTTTCAGACGTTCAGATCGTCGACTTTTTAAAAAAATGTCTGATTCTTCTAAAACCGCCCTGCAGAGACCCCGCCCCCGCGGTCGGCTCGTCCAATCAGAGAGGGCCTCCATCAGTCCGTGAGCCTCTCTACTGCAGTCAGTCACTGAGGCCTACATGTCCTTGTGACGACACCCCCCCAGCTGGCTGATTCCACAGCTAATGGCCGCTCTCAGTAGGAGCCAAGGGGTCGCCAACGCCGCCGCCGCCATCATTAAGCACCATTGGTTTAATGAAAGCACTGTTTCGAAGTGCTTGGACCTTCATGCTCCGCCGCTTCATTAAGTGGAAAGCAAACTAATATGAGGAGCAACCTCGAGCTCACCTCCAGAG
>NC_051445.1:2184826-2185705 GCF_001649575.2 Kryptolebias marmoratus
GTGGCATCTGACGGGAGGGAGGGAGAGGCAGGTCGGCTTCAGGAACGACTCGGAGGCTTCATCTTTTCAAGAGCAATTAAAGCCTTAAAAGAAGCGTCACTTCGTTTAAAACCGATCTGGACAAACTGACGAGGGCGTCGGCTCGACCGACACGCCGCGGGGGGGAAAACATGGCTGCCGGGAACCTTCAACCCAAAAGCCTCCAAACTTATTTACCTCAGCTCAAATCAGCGCTCAGAGATCACGTTTTACTGCAGATTATCTTTTTATAAAACCTCTGACTCAAACTTTTATCTTTAAACAGGAAGATAACTGGCTTCAACTGGAAGCCGTTTTGATTCTTCCGGTTTTGGTGATTTGCTTCGTTTCCTCGCCGGCATTGCCAGAACTTTCAGGAATGATAGAAACGACCCGACTTCAGCTCCTAGTTTTAGACTCTGACGGGAAAACTCAACCTTTTAAACATCCGTCCCGACGTTCCTTCCCGTTCCCTCTTCCCCCTCTTCTCCTGGTGGAAATAATTCCTTCTCTTCAGAGCAACAATTAAGGGCTCGGCGCCGGGCTTTATGGTCAGAGGAGCAGCTGTTTTTCGCCATTCCCGGGTCCATAACTGTCAGAAACGAGAACAAGGGAGGTGGGAAAGCATCATGGGCCCCTCCTTGTTCCGCACAAGAACCATAACTCTTTTTTCGCCTATTCAGCATCCATAACACACGTCTGCAAGCAAACTACAGGTGCTGGTCATAAAATTAGAATATCATGAAAAAGTAGATTGATTTCAGTAATTCCATTTAAAAAGTGAAACTTGTATATTATATTCATACATTACATACAAACTCATATATTTCAAATGTTTATTTCGTTTAATTTTGATGATTA
>NC_051445.1:2186937-2195414 GCF_001649575.2 Kryptolebias marmoratus
AATCATCAAAATTAAACGAAATAAACATTTGAAATATATGAGTTTGTATGTAATGTATGAATATAATATACAAGTTTCACTTTTTAAATGGAATTACTGAAATCAATCTACTTTTTCATGATATTCTAATTTTATGACCAGCACCTGTATAAACACCTACCAGCGGAATATTTGATGTTTGTGTGACAGATTGGAGCCGGAGAAGCCGGAAACGGGTCCCAACAGGCCCAAAGAACCAGGAGGATTCTGTTAATCTGAGCGGGCCACGTTTTTATTTCAAGCAACAGGTTGGAAAACGATGATGATGATGATGATGATGATGATGTGAACGACCAAAAAACAGAGGAAATAAAACTTATCCTCCAAAGGAGGGAGAAATAAATTAAATCAATCAGATTTATGGTTTTAAATAACTGAAAACTCGCCGTTCTGTCCGACTGCAGGAAGTCGTTTAATCTGCATCATTTTAATAAAGGGAAGCGGCGTTGTTTTATTTTGAAAATCTGGATCATTTACTCATCTTTAAGTCTTCTGATTAAAATAAAACCCGACTTCTCTCTGGATCATGTTCTGTTAGCCAAATATCTCATGAACCACCGGACGGGTTTGACTGAATGCAACTGATTAACCTTTGGAGTTAACCCAATTCAAGATGGCTTCCACAGCTAACCGTGGTCATTTTCACAGACATTTGGGGTGGTAGTCATTGGGAGTCATCACTAAAACATGCCTGGAAGCTAATATCAGTTCTGTGTGTCTGAGTCGGATTTAACTTCATCTTCTTTGGTGTTTTTTCACAGATGAGCATAAATAAAACGACGACTTCATGATCAGACTTTAACATTTGGTCGATGAACAGATTTATTCTTTCATATCTGTGGTTTGTACATGACAACTCTTTATTTAAAGACTTTTAATAAAAAAAAAAAAACACAGCCTGTAAGCGTCCATAACTTCAGCATTAATGGCGTTTATAAAAAAGGAAGATTTGGTTTGATTCTAATAAAACTCTGAGCTCGTTTTTATTTACATTTCCTAATAAATAACCTCTAAAACACGCTTAGAATGAAGCTGGCGTCGTGTAGGATATTTGGTAAAAATGGCGCCGTTGTTGGTTTTTAGGAGAAGAAAACTATGACACAAAGATCTAAAGATCACGTCTGAAGACTTCCATAAAACTTCAGTTTGTGAAGAACGTGATTTAAATAAAGTCTTTACTCTGAAAAGTGCCTCTTAAAAAGAAAACGACGAACAAACAGCAGGAAGATGTTTTGTGTTCAGCTTTAAAAGCCAAAGATCGGACTGAACAGTTTAAAGTCTGTGTGGGCTTCATGTCTGTTTGACTGAGGATGATGATGAAGAAGAGCTGTGAAGGAGTGGGAGGTGGGGAGGAAGAAAATAGCTCGCTCTTTGCTCGTGTCATCTGCCGTGGTACGAAGCCAAACGGGGGACCAGGAGGGGCTGAACGAGGAGTTTTTAATAAAAAAATAACTGATCCAGGAAGGGATTCTGAGAACCTCATTCAGAACTATTTACTCCAAAAAAGTCAAACTAAATCATCAGAAATGTGAAGAAATATCCATAAAGTTACAAAGAAAATGTGGTTTTATTGATTTCAAGCCTTTTTACCTCCAGGAACAAAACAAAATGTTGTCTTCAGAAGGAAACCGGGGAATGATTTTACCGTTTCTCCATCATTACTCCGTTTGACCTCTGAACTCTCCTGCTCGTTATTTTTATGAGGTCCGACGTCTGGGAACGCTTCGCTGAAACGAGTCTGGACGTTCCTGCTGATTGGATCGCTGCTGGAACCGAAGCTTTTTACCGTCGAGGACATCTGTGGGTCGAGCAGCAGAGCTCGCTGCTTCCTATTAGCTCACGATTCACGAAAGGTTCAGGAGTTCTCATTGATTTGTAGAATTCCCACGTTTCGCCCAGTTGAAGCTCTTTGTTGAGGAACAAACTTGAACAGCCCGTCGTTTTACGGGAAGGGTTAACCCCGAACAGCGAGCGCTGAGGCTCGGCGGGCCACGTGGCCTCATTCAGCTACCTGAAATGCCCCATGACAGGCAAGTCACTGGATTCATTAATTATCAACTCTGTTTACCACCTCATAACTGTAAACAAGAAACAGGGAGCCAGAGAGAGAGAGGGGGGAGGGAGGGAGGGAGGACAAAAACAAGGGGCTCAGGAAGGATGAGGAATGAGAATGGTTTAGGGCTGAGCTGGGGACCGAACATCAGCCGGCGCTGAATGGAAAGTGACATTTTTTTTGTAAAGATTTTAGCTCTTTTTTTCCCGAGCCAGGGATGTTGCAGCAGCATCCCAGCGCCTGCTCCCCTCCTAATTATTCCAATTATCATGGCACACTACGAAAACGTGATTAATAACACAGCGGATATTGTTGTGGCAATTAGCCATATGGTGGTGGGACTCTGCTCTGTCACGATTCTGCCATTAGCATCTACTTATGTTTGTCAGACGCGTGCAGCCATGACAAGCTCAAGTTCTGCTCACCTTGCACTCCCCGCCGAGAGGCGCCCGCCGGGGGGGAGGGAGGGAGCGAACGGAGGGGGGAGAGAAAGCTCGGTGTTCCTCCCGGTTTCACGCCTGAGTGGATTTTTTATGTTGCATCCGGTCGGACTGGGGACAAAATGTCAACCGATGTCTGGGATGGCCCATCAACTCTGGGGCTCCTGGGGGCAGGGAGGCAGGAGGGGGAGGAAGGGGGAGGAAGGAGGCAGAAAACAAGAAGAAGAAGTATTTGTGCTCCAGTGTTGCTCGAACGTATACGCGATGTATTGATGCATATTTCAGTGAACTCCCTCTCCACACAAGCTCGTCGCTCTGACCAAGTCAGCGGCAGTCAAATTAGTCAGGATGACTTTGAGCGAGTTCCCGCAGCGATTTGTACCTCTAAAGCCCCCTCATTATGACCTATTGGTATTCTCCAGATGGCAATAAAAATGCATGAGGCTCACACGAGGAGAACTTATCTACTTAAGGGGAAAAACAAAAAGCTCAGGGAGGAAGAAAAGCAGGTAGAGAGCGTCGCTAAGCTGACACTCCAAGGACTGAGAGAGCCTCAGATGTGTGCAGGGCCACCATGACTGTTGATGTGCACTTCTGAGAACCGAGGATGTGCATCTTGTTATCTGCCTTATCAACTTAAGATGCGTTGTCTTGTTATACCACGCAGCCTCCCATTTGGCTGTCAAGAGCAATGCTCTGAGGATGTTTGACTAACATTTCAAAGGAGTGAGAATGATGAGCAGTGTGACAAACTCTAAAGAAGTAAACAAGATCTGCCTCCAAACAAGTTAGCCCCTCTTTGTAAACAGAGGCTTTCTTAATTGAAACAAAATGAGAGACAGCTAACTTTCTGCAATTTCTAAACTTCATAAATATAGTTTAGAAAAGCTGTCTTGAACGTGTTTCTTTAGTGACCTACACTAATGCAGTTGCAATATTTAGCATTACAGTATTTTGAATTTTATTTCTCTGTTTTAAAGGTTTAAAACAAATTGAATGTAGCTAACTGCTCTGCTATATCAATGTTAACTAGACAACTTAACCAGAAAGGGTATTTTAAGAGACAAAAAGATTTTAGGCTAGCTATTAACTAGCCAGCTGCTTTGTTATACATATATCAGCTAACTAAATAACTACATAGCTAGTTAGTCACCTAGCTAAACAGCTAGCTGGCTAATAAAAGTAAAGGCATATTAAAAAATATGGCTGTAGGCTATTAGCTACTTAGTTATATCTATGTTAATTAACTAAATACCTGCGAGCTAGCTGGCTAAGATAAACAAGGGTATCATTAAAAGAACTGGCTACGGGCTAAATATTAGCTAGCTAGTTGCTATGTCAGCTAGCTAATCAGATACCTAGCTAGTTGGCTAACATAAGAAAGGTTTTTTTTTAATAATGGGTTAAGGCTAGCAATTAACTAGCTAGCTGCTTTGTTATATATTTGTTATCTAGCTAAATAAGCACCTAGTTAGCCTGTTGCCTAGCTAGATAGCTAACTGGCTAACAAACGAAAGTAGCATGGCTGTAGGCTAACTATTAGCTAGCTAGCTGATTTGCTATAAATATGTTAGCTAGCTCAACAGCTACCTAACTAGGTGGCTAACATAGGAAAGGATATTTTGAAAAAATAAAATGGGTTGAGGCTAGCAATTACTAGCTAGCTGCTTTGCTATATACTTGTTATCGAGCTAAATAACTACCTAGTTAGTCTGTTGCCTGGCTAGATAGCTAACTTTAAAAATATGGCTGTAGGCTAACTATTAGCAAGCTAGCTGCTTTCTTACATGTATGTTAGCTAACTAAATAACTACCTAGCTAGTTAGCTAGTAGTTCCGAGCTAGATTACTAGCTGGCTTACAAAAGTAAGGATATCTTTAAAAATATGATTTTAGGCTAACGGTTATTTATTTACAAATAAAAAAATAACCTAAAAGTGAACAGATCTTTTCCGGGTGATGCTTTAATAATTCTGTTGTAGAATAACGTGGTAAACAATTTCTCCTTGAACAGAAAATACAAAAAAATATTTAAAAAACAAAAAAGGATTAGAGTCTTTGTCATTAATTATTCAAAAAAATGACATTACAAAACTATAACTCATTCTAGAAATCATTAAAACAAATTAAACGGGTTCAACTTGGATAATAAATTTAAATTAAAAAAAGAAAACTTTTCTGAATTATTTTTCACTTTGTATGAAGGGGTGTTGTTATTGTATCATCAGTAAATAAAATAAATAAAAACTACATCAGTTTCGTATCAGGTTCTGACTTCTTTGGTCCCTAAAAATCTAGTTAAACTCTTAAACATCAGAACCAAGCTCACGGTTGTAATTTTAGGACTAGTATTAAAATTTAAATATTTACTTTCTGACAGCGTAATGGTAAATTCATTTCATGCTTTTTGTAAATTAGAGGCATAAATGACTTTAAAGTAATTGATTTTACACCAACTTTAATGTCCGGAGTCTCGTTCTGTCCAACAACAGAACTTTTTTGTTTAAAACGACTTTAATCTAAACAGACAGAAAAACAGGAAGTGAGGAAGCAGTTTGGACGGACACGTCGAGGAGTTTAAAAAACAAAAAACAGAGACGTCAAAATTAAAACAGCAAGATGGATTCAGTAATGGAACGAGAAGTCAGGATCTGAGCAACATCTGCGCCGACGACATAAATCATCTGAACGAGAGCCTGACAGACACGACTCAGGGCGCGGCGGCTGACTGACGCTTTCAGTCATTTTATACGAACTGTGATTCAGAACAGCCTCTGCACATGACCCGACTGTCTGCACAGGACTTCGGAGGAGGCGTTGGTTCTAATTTAATTTGCTTTCAGCGCTTAAAGAGAACGGGCCGGCTCAGGAACCACCGACCAGGCGGCAGGTGGATAAAAAGCTGCAAACACAAACAGAGTCACGTACACCGCCTCAACCAAACCAAATCAAACGTGAACGCAAAGGTCACCGCGTCGGCTGCACTCTTTCCTTCTGACGCAGGTGCAGCGAAAACACTCGTGATTACAACACAAACCACAAACTGTCAGAACCGAGTCACGACCGAGAGCACGTCTGACGGAAAAACTTTCACACCGAAACATCTGTCCTGTCCAGGGCGGCAGGGTAAAAACTCAACTCAGAGTCAGGATTCGGGTCATCTCAACCATCAAATCAGCATATTCAACACGTTAAACTCTGAACGGCTCCAACAAACATGGACTAAAGTTAAAACTCACCGAACTGTAAAAAGGTTTATGACACTAAGATCCTGAATCTGAGTTAAAACAGGAAAGTTGCAGCGTTTTAAGATTCAAAGTTCTGGAATAATTAAGGTTCTGAATTACAATTTAACAATAAAAAGTTAGAAAAACCTGAATAAGTTCTGTATGATTTTAGAGATCACCGTGAAACTTTCATAAAATGTTCTTTGAAGCTTTTCAGTGGTTAGATTATTAGTTAGTTTATCGGATGAAGATGGACGTCTGATGATGACTTCCTCAAGGCTGTCACTGGATATTTTGCTAACAGACAGACAACTACATGATCACCCGACAAATCAAACCAAAATGTACGTCTGTGTAAATCTAATCCGGTCTGTTTGTGGAACTGACCTCTGGTTCCAAAACTGAAATAAATGAAGTGAAAAATAATTTAAATTCAACTTTTTAAGGATTAAACTTTAATATTAGCTCCTATTAAACAGAATAAAAACATTTAAACAGATTAAACAGCAGGAAACGTGACGAGCCGCCATTTTAAAACCAGCTGCTTTTTCCACTCAGGTCTGTTCTTGTTGTTCTTGTTCTTGATGTTCTTGATGTTCTTGGTGTAGGTTCTCAGTCATCCAGGACATGTGAAATCCAATGATTTTGTTTTTAACCCCGTTTTTTGGATTTCTTGTTCTTTTTGCTCTTGTTCTTGATGATGTTCTTGTTCTTATTGTTCTTGTTTTTCTTCTTCTTGTTCTTGATGTTGTTGTTGTTCTTCTTGCTTTTTTGTTCCTGCTGTTCTTCAGCTTGATGTTCTTGTTGTTTATTTGTTGTTCTTCTTCTTTCTGGTTCTTGTCAGACAGTTTTTGTGGATTTCTGCCACCTGTTAGTCTGGATCGGTGAGTAAACTGCGAGTTGAAATCCCGTCCAGGAAACTAAAAGTAGTTTTTCTTTAAAGCATCAGGAGTTCTGTTGGTTCTTAGTTCATCTGTTTCAGCAGAGGAACGTTGAGCTGTAACCTGCAACTCTGATGATAAAGTGAAAGGTTTTGGTCTTTAATGGCAGGAACCGTTCCGTCTTAAATTAAATCTTTTATTTTTTGTTTTAAATCAGAGAAGGTTCTCCTCCCTTCAGGCTGCAGGTTTATGATTCTCTCTGTTGGTTTCCGGTAGTTTTACTTCAGAAAACTGAACTCCTGCAGACTTTGGCTCATTTTAGCCGTTCGGCTGCTGTGAAGTTTGGTGACTTATACTTTTTAAAATATTTAACTATTTACAAATATTTCAATAGATGGAGATCTCCTCAGCTGCTGGTTCTGTTTTTGTCTTGTGCTGCTTTTAGCTTCTTTTAGCTTAAAGTGTTTCTTCTCTCAGCGTTCGGCTGATTCTTTCGTCTTATTTTGCTTTGGCTGTCCCACCCGGACACGAAGGAAGTCTCTGATTCTTGCTCGTGTCTGTAGCTCGGTGTTGGAGCAGCGGGGGGGCAGCAGAGACGAGAAACGAGCGGCGCTCATCAATAAAAGTCTTTTCTGCCCCGAGCCAAACTTCAGCTCCTTCCTGGAGTCAACGGGGACGCTTCCCTCACGCGGAGCCGCTCCGGATCGCAGGAAAACTGGGATTCCTCCCATTTAAAACCCGCCCGACCAAACATTCGTCACCAGGAGTTGTTTGTGTGCCAAACTTCTCCCCCCCAAAGCTCCTCCTGAGCGTTTATTACCGCGACGAAGACATCGGTCGCACGCCGGAGTACATCTGAGAGGCTTGTTCTCCCTCCTCTAATTATTCAATAATCTAATGACACGATTGGTCATGGTGAGCAAAACCACGTGCTGACACCAGATGGTGGCTTCTGCCACAAACACACACACACACACACCTCAGTCACAGGTTTCGTCTCAGAGCCTCGACTTGCCAAAGGTGATTTGATGAATTAATCTCTGAAATTCTCCGCTGGGTTCAGCAGATTGGAATCACCGTCTCTCCTGTTTGATGGAACTCTGCGTTCTGTCAGCCCAGATCATCCGGAGAGTCGTTTGTTTCCTCTTTTTGAGCCGTTAGTCGTTCAGCAGCAGCAGGTGCGCCTCGCGTCACATCGCGTCACATCTCCTGTCTTCTGCAGACGTGACCGTTCCTGGCAGGAGCCCGAGGGGACGGAGGGGACGGAGCGGCGCGAGGCGGCGTCCTCGGGGCCGCTCCGGGGCGGAAGGAGGCCCTCCTTCAGGGCCGCCTCCTCTTTTTCAGATTTGACTGAATTAAAACATCAGAACCACGACTTCCGGTGGTGCCATGTTTTGAAACTGTCGCATTGGGTGGAGGCTCCCGTGAGATTGAGGAAAAGTCTGCAAATTATATAAATTTCTGGATATCCGCTTAAGAGAAAACATAAATAAGAAGATGATGCCAACAAGAAACACGGTTGGTAAACAACAAACTGAGCAAAAAGAGTCCAAAGAGAAAAAAGACTCGCAGCAGGCTAACACCACAGCTAGCGAGAGAAGAAAAGCTAATGAAGCTAATGACACCGTAGCCTACGTCCTGCGGGAACTAAAGGAGTTGAGGAAAGAAAACCAGAGTGCATTTGCTGAAACAAAAGCTGCTCTAACAAGGCTCGAAACATCAGTAGGAGACTTGAAAGAGCGCATGGACACGCTAGAGCAACGTCTGGAAGAAGCAGAAAGTAGGACCGGCACGACGGAAGAAGTTAGCCAGAGAAATGAGAGGGTGCTTCGGTACTT